>NC_081848.1:17467223-17767223 GCF_963259705.1 Myotis daubentonii | reverse complement strand
AAACCAACCAGAAGATGAAAAGAGCAGTGAAATCTACAGGCATCTAGAAGACAATAACACAATTTAAATCTGACACAATGAGAAGGGAAACGTTTGGGAATCCTTTACTTGGTTCCCCTCCTTGTACAAGGTTTTTCAGTCTTGGTACTATTGACATGATAGCCCAGATAATTGTTTTGTTTTGTTTTTTAGAAATCTCTGGCTTACCATTAAATAAATAGCAAATCCCTCTTCAGTTTTTATAACCAAATTGTCTCCACACATTGTCTAATGTCCTCTTGGGAGCAAAATTGCCTCTGGTTAAGGATCACTGCACTATCACACAAATGACATATATTCTGTTGTGAAAATCTCTACAATAACTCATAGCTGTGTTCAATAGTTCTCACTGCCTCTAAGTTATAATCACTTCATCCTACTTTTACACTTGGTCAGTCTTGAGTGGATATAAAAAAGTACTTAATAACCATTCTTTACTAAACCCAAATATAAGGCAATATGAAGTTTCAGGTACTATGAGTCACTGAGAAATATACCACATTATGTAAAATCCTTATACAACTAAAAGGAAGCCACCACATACTCCATCTACAGATGAAGACATAGTATCAGCGAGATTAATTGACCAAATTAAGTGCTGACCCAAGGTTCAAATTTGAATTTCTTGGCTCTAAATAAAGTTCACCTTTTTACTATACATGATTCTAAATAAAATCAGAGACTATGCTTACAAGTGAGATATATTTACACTGACAAGTTATAGTCATGCTTGTTCATATTTTTCTGTATCTCTTAGAGCATGCACCTTTGTAGGTAAGAAAGAGAGGTGTGTCCTTTCTCTGAAGCTTCTCAAGAAGATTTGAATAACCCCTTAATCTTAGTTTTTATCTGTGTTCTGATCTAATGCCCTCATTATTTCTTCCTGTTTTATGGCAAAACTGACCGCTCCGAATTGACTTGCCCAGGGTCAAAGTCCACTTAGCCTCAGAGCAAGGCCTTGAAATACTCTCCACTACTCAAGCATGAGCATAGAGTCTACACACTGTCTTTTTGGAGGTGTCCAGGAACATTCCCTGTAACACAGGGGTTTAGCAACAAACTTGGAAATGCTTGAATTTCTCTCAAATAATGAAAAAGAAGTATAGATTCTGTCATTCTCTCTGCTCTGTGTAATACAGGGAGGAGTAAACAAAGCCTTTGATATTTTGGCCTAAACCTAAATTTATCTTACTCCCAACTCATACAATACTTTGTATAGACTGGTTCTTATCTCAAAATAATGGATTTTTGTTTGTGGGGTTCTTTGTTTGTTTGGTTGGTTTTTTCCTACCTTCTGTGTTCCTCCAGGGCAGGACTTCGTCCATTTTATCTGTGTAACCAAAGTTCTCATTGACTTTCATTTTTGTCGCTGAAATTACCCCCGTGCATCTCTTAACACTCGAATAGAAAGTAACCATTGAGCTGATTGTTCATCTAATTTACAGTGTCAAAAATTAGGTTGAGAATGAGCACTTTAAGTTAGAATTTTTATAATTAACTATTGAAAAATATGAAATTGAGCCAATTAAAAATAAGGCAACATGAACAGTTAGAATTCATTAGACTAACATTGTACTAAAGTAAGAATTAGGAAATGCGTGTTCTGACCCTAGCTTTTCACAAGCTAGCCACTAACTTTCCCTTGGTCTCAATTTCCTCTAACTGTAAAAAAACTATATTAAGTGATTTTTCCAAGGTCCTTTAGAATTTCAAAACATTCTAGCTAGCTGGCACAATTCTCCCACACCAAATGAAATGATTATAAAACCAAAATGTTCTTTCATAAAATTTAGACAAATTTAATACGTCTAAGTTGAAAATTTGTAGCTCAGTAAAAAACAAATTGTACATCATTTGTCTTTTGACAATGTAAAAATCCTCTTATCACTTAAGAATCCTATAAGCTTTAGACCATGTGTCAGACTAAAATAGTCTTTCTGGTCTATAAACTATTGCTATCTAACATTTGCAGTATCAGTAAAACAAAGGGGGATGCTGAGAAAAGCAAATTCTTCATGACTTCCTCTCCATTTACTTTCCACATGACTCAGTCACATAATCTAGGATTCCCAATAAAGAGATTAAGTAGGCTTCTGATATGATGGCTCCAACTTTCCAATGGAAAGTGATTCCTCCAAATAAGGGAGGTTAATTATTCACATCTTCACTTTTATATAGGAATGGTGACTGACAGCTCCTCTGTAAATACATACAAGTTATCATTGAATGACTAGTTGGGCATTCTGAAATTTTTATCCTAGAACCATAAGAGACTACATGACCATATAACATGGTGTATCTCTATGAGGTTCTCTAAATTCTCTACAGCATTGCCTTTTTGTGTCACTATGAATCTAAGAAATTATCAACATACTAGAGGTCCGATGCACGAAATTCATGCAAGAGTCTTGGCCCCCACCACCGTCCTTGCGGCTATCTCTGCCTCAGCCCCTGCTGCCACGTCTTCGTCTGGAAGGACTTCCGGTCTAATTAGCATATTATGCTTTTATTAGTATAGATAATGGATCAGGAAGATAACCACACCATTTTAGGATTGGTAGCATTGTTAGAATTAGTACCTATGTTTGCTTGAGTTTATGGATTGCACTGTCAAAATCGATCACATAACATACCTATAGTTCCTGAGGTTTCTGAGTTTATACGAAGTAGCTCATCCTCAGATTTTTAGAACTGATCTTTAAGATTACCTAGTTCAATGTCCTCAATTTATAGAGTGTAAAACTGAGACAGTGTTACATTTTATTTATTACAAAAACTATAATCACGTTTTCTCATTCTATAATCCTTTCTCAGTATGTAGCCTCTTCCAAAATGGTGGCACTATTTATAATTTGTTAGGGTTTTCTTTTGTGGTTTTGTTTATTTGTTTGCCTACCTTTGTGGTTCATAGTCCAGCGTTCAGCCTCATCAAAATATATGTCTCCTCCAAAACCAGGTCCAGGTTTAAAAGCATGAGCTATAACTCCATCTTTGCCATCAAAACGGTAAAAGTCTCCATAATCTTTTGAAAACGAAAAGAAGATTAGTCTTTCTATGTATACTCTAGGTCAGTGGTCGGCAAACTGTAGCTCGCGAGCCACATGCGACTCTTTGGCCCCTTGAGTGTGGCTCTTCCACAAAATACCACGTGCAGGCGCACACGTACAGTGCGATTGAAGCTTCGTGGCCCATGCGCAGAAGTCGGTATTTTGTGGAAGAGACACACTCAAGGGGCCAAAGAGCCGCATGTGGCTCGCAAGCCGCAGTTTGCCGACCACTACAGTCTAGGTCATATCAAATGATAGAGATGAAATAAGTCCAAGTTCTCTACCTGCAGCTGTAAATCTTATCATAATGTCAGCCTCTCCTGCATTGATCATGATGAATTTCAAAGGGGTCACATCACTCCATACTTGAAAAGCTTTCTCTATAGCATCGTCAACATCCTCACTCTTCATGTCAGTAGTGTAATTACTGATTCTTTATCAGCAAAACAAAAAAGAAAAAAATATGAAACCATGTGCTAATTTTTTTATATTATGATACTTCATATCTGCTGGTATCATTGGAGAATGAGTTCTTTCATAAATTAATTGCACCAATTTTTTTTAAAAGCATACTTATGATACACAGAAATGTTTATCCTTGGACAACTTCCTCCTTAAATGGAATCTACCTTGATTTGTTCTCATATGTCATTTATAGGTGACCCTTACGAACAATTTACATTCATAGAAGCTTATGCCTTTTGCCCCTGCTCCAAGACTTCTGCATTTATTCATCTTGACTACTTGAGAAAAACTTATCCTGTGTCTTATTTATTGTAATTTCATTCTCCTTTTGTTTGCAGGCTTCCTACTCGGGTCTGGACTGGCAAGCCAAACAATCCCTGAGTGAACAATCCTCGTGCCTGGAGATAATGAACTTGAACAGAGGGATAGTGTTAACAGTTGAGGGAGGCTGCTTAGTCACGACCAAATGTAGGGCCATATCTAAAATTTTCAGGATTCCAGAAGTCAGACCTGTGGGGAAGCAGAAAAATACATGGCTATGATGTTACCTGTAGGTAATGAGATACTTCTCCCATACTGGCCTCCCTTGCGTTGTGTCGAAACGATAAACATCAGGCAATCCACATCGAGGTCTGTGCATCATGTCCAGAGTGGACTTGTCCAGTTGCCCTGTCACATTTAGTCCCAAGAACTGTTGCATTTCCTGAATTTTATTCTCCATGAAGTTCTCATTGACTTTCATTTTTGTCGCTGAAATTGCCCCCATGTTGAAGCCATAAAAGCGTTTCAAGTACCTCTGGAAAAATACATTTAGTGTTACCTTATTATATATCTAAAGTTTTCTGTTGGAGCTCTGCATATGTGGATCAACTGTGCACTGATAAGTTTGAATCAGGTATCAGAAAATTAATCATAATAAGAAAAAAATTTTGTGCTGTCATGCGTGTCATAAATTATTAGCAAGATTGATTCCTGGAAGTCCACTGAAAACATCCTATGTCTCTACTGCTTCAAGCTTGTTTCTACTTTTAAAAACTTATTTCAGCATCTGGCACATCATGCCATTCAGTGAATCAGAAAAACCTTTATTTATTTTTTAAAAATATTTTTTTATTGATTTCAGAGAGGAAAGGAGAGGGAGAGATGGAAACATCAATGATGAGAGAGAATCATTGATTGGCTGCCTCCTGCCCGCCCCCTACTGGGGATCGAGCCCACAACCTGGGCATGTGCCCTTGACCAGAATCGAACCTGGGACCCTTCAGTCCACAGGCTGACGCTCTATCCACTGAGCCAAACCAGCTAGGGCAGAAAAACCTTTATTGTCAGGATCCATAAATTAAGTTGGAATAAAATGTTCTTGCCTAAAAATCCAAAGCTCAACAAAATGGACAACCATGACAAATTCAATGTTAAAACAGTCTTAGAAAATGGGGACATCATCTGAACTCATGTAGTTAGGGGAAGAAATGAATTGCAAAATTATATTTTAAAAACTGGTCAGGAAGAAATATCTGAGGTAGAGACAGTAAAGAATATTCTTGCCCTGGCTGGTTTTGCTCAGTGGATAGAGCATCAGCCTGGGGACTGAAGAGTCCCAGGTTCGATTTCGGGCAAAGGCACATGCCTGGGTTATGGGCTAGATCCCCAGTAGGGTCTTGCAGGAGGCAGCCAATCAATGATTCTCATCATTGATGTTTCAATCTCTCTCTCCCTCTCCTTTCTCCTCTGAAATAAATAAAAATATATTTAATGAAATAGTATTCTTGAATCATCATGGAAGACTGAAGTGGTTAAAATAATCAAAACATTCAAATCTGAGATTATTACCAGCATTAAATGATTAATGTAAAATACCATAACAGAAGTAGAGCACCAATTATTTTGAACTAAAAATCCTTGGCCTAGGCTTTTTAGTAAAAGGGACAAATCCAACCACCAATTTTATAACACTCCTTCAAAACCAGTGTCTCTTTATTACATTCCTCTTTGGCAAAGAAAACTTCAGTGCTAAAATCAAATAGCTCCTTAAAGAAGTTTTTTCCAAATAGTACTTTTCAATATAAAACTGGTCAATGTAATAAATCTTAAAGACAGAAAGCAGGTTAGATAAATACTGGAGCGGTTAATACTTACTTGAGCAAATGCCACATTCTTTTCTTTAGAGTTTATCCGAGAAACAGCTCCAGGAGCAATGGCCTGCAGGACCAGGATCAAGAGAAGAAACTTCATTCTAAACTTCTGAATGACAACCTAAGTCACCTTGTCTTTTCTAGTACAAGTCCTTAAATGTGTCTCTTTATATATCTTTTAGGCCAGACATGAAGATGAAATCCTTTGAGTGACTCATAGTTAATATCATCTTTCTACAAATCTCAAAAACCCACAAACAGGAGTATGACTTTACTCTAGGACCAACAATGGGTCAGTTCATATCTAACCCATCAATGGTTCAATTAGCAATGACATCAACCCTCACTCAGACAACTTGAGGTTATATTTCTTCAAATGACATGAGCTCCTTCTTCTACCCATCTTGCAAAATAAGCCATTATACAAGAAATTCTGAGCACCTAAAATATAGAAATAACTAAAAAATAAATTTTTAGAGAGTTTAGTACCTGAATTTTCACTGTAATACCTTCTTTATGTTCATTATAGATGAAGTAAGCTTTTATTAAAAAAAAAACAACAACACAATACTAAATGTAACGGGTTAGATAAATAAAATGCTTTTGCTAGAATAGAGGCATCCTCTCTATGCTTAATCTAGCTCCCTGAAGAACCTTGATGTAGAGATTTCATGTTTATCAAAGAAAAGTTTATGACATCATGATGCTTTGATGTTTGTTCTATGTGTTGTACAGACTTAGATTCTGTTTCTATAACTTCACATTTTCAGGCACCTAATCAGAGGCCCATTCCCAACTGAGTAGCTGAGTAGAGAGGTTCCAGAAACAAATTTCCCTAGAGGAAATCATCTGGAGTTGGCAGCATGAAAGTCAATACTTCAACATTGGGAGATAAAAAGTTTGCCTTCAGAACCTCTCTACCTCCTTATCAGCTCAACTGCCTTCCCCTGTGACTTAATTGTCCCATTAACACAGAATCTGCCTCCCAGTCAATAGAGAATGTTTGAAGACTGAAAACTTTGAGAATTAGCAATGAAGTCATCCCCCTGAAGGTTAAAGTGCAAACAGTGGGACTATCTCCTGGTTCCATATGAACAGTCTGAGGTGGTGGTGAGCAGCAAAATACTGTGCTATGGTTCAGTCATTGCTCTGACCCATCTTCCAGGTCCTGAAAATGCTGGCTGCTCACCAGCATTTCCCTGAGGCTGGAGTCAGGGAGAATGAGTCACTTCCTAAGTAGGAAGGAATTTAGCATCCACCTCCAAGCTCTGCTTTTTTTCAAGCTCTGGGATTTGACTTCTAAAATCTTTCAAGCATTTAATTTGAAAATTAGAATAATAACCTTGGCTTCCTTATGCTTTTGTGATGGTTAATTGAGAAAAGGTGTTATAAATACCAGCACATACTACAGGTGCTCACTAATATTCCTTCCCTTCCCCTTGGCCTGAAAGAACATCATGCATCTTAAGTTTCCAACCAGGTGTGAGTGCAGGATTCATAAAAAGGAAGTTCATGTAGAAGAATTATAAGGTGATCTTTTCAAATACTGAATATAACTCAAGAATCATAAGAGGTGTCCTGGCCAGTGTTGCTCAGTGGTAAGAGCATCAGCCTGGACCCCAAAGGGTAAGTACCTGGGTTGCAGGTTCAATCACTCACCCAGTTGTGGCCCATGTGGGAGGCCACCAGTCAATGTGTCTCTCTCACATTGATGTTTCGTTCTCTCCCTCTCCCTCTCCCTCTCCCTCTCCCTCTCTCTCTCCCTCTCCCTCTCTCTCTGTCACTGTCTCTGTCTCTTTCTCCCTCTACCTCTTATTCCCTTTCACTTTCTCTAAAAAATCAATGGAAAAAATAGATCCTTGGGTGAGGTTTGACCAAAAATAAAAATGAATCATAAGAGGAACATGGCTGTTTGGCTGGAAAGCAGAAAAACGGGATTTATCAGGAAATATGGGAGTGGCTGGTTCTTCACCATCAGGATGGTGCTGCATTAGGGCAGGGCCCGTCTGTGTTGTTCACCACTGTATTCCTGGGGCCTAAAACTACCTTGAACTTAGTAGGTGCTCAATAAATAGGTGTGAATGACTCTAGTTGGAGAATAGGGCTTAAAGGATATCAGTAGTAAACGCCCTTTGGGGGAGCAATTACTACACAGAGGGTGTGTTCCTAAACCCCACTGAAAGCACACAAGAACTGGTCTCATTCAGAGCAGGAAGGAATCTGTTTTTGTTTTTGTTTTAAATTTTTATTTTACTTTATTTTTTTAATTAAATCTTTATTGTTCAGATTATTACATTTGTTCCTCTTTTTTCCCCCCATAACTCCCCTCCTCCCAGTTCCCGCCCCACCCTCCGCCCTCACACCCCACCCACTGTCCTCATCCATAGGTGCACGATTTTTGTCCAGTCTCTTCCCGCATCTCCCACACCCCTTTCCCCCCCAAGAATAGTCAGTCCATTCCCTTTCTATGTCCCTGATTCTATTATAATCACCAGTTCATTCTGTTCATCAGATTATTTATTCACTTGATTCTTAGATTCACTTGTTGATAGATGCATATTTGTTGTTCATAATTTGTATCTTTACCTTTTTCTTCCTCTTCCTCTTCTTAAAGGATACCTTTCAGCATTTCATATAATACTGGTTTGGTGGTGATGAACTCCTTTAGCTTTACCTTATCTGTGAAGCTCTTTATCTGACCTTCAATTCTGAATGATAGCTTTGCTGGATAAAGTAATCTTGGTTGTAGGTTCTTGGCATTCATCACTTTGAATATTTCTTGCCACTCCCTTCTGGCCTGCAAAGTTTCTGTTGAGAAATCAGCTGACAGTCGTATGGGTATTCCCTTGTAGGTAACTGAGTTTCTTTCTCTTGCTGCTTTTAAGATTCTCTCTTTGTCTTTTGCTCTTGGCATTTTAATTATGATGTGTCTTGGTGTGGTCCTCTTTGGATTCCTTTTGTTTGGGGTTCTCTGCGCTTCCTGGACCTGTAAGTCTATTTCTTTCACCAGGTGGGGGAAGTTTTCTGTCATTATTTCTTCAAATAGGTTTCCAATATCTTGCTCTCTCTCATGTTCTGGCACCCCTATAATTCTGATGTTGGTACGCTTGAAGCTGTCCCAGAGGCTCCTTACACTATCTTTGTATTTTCGGATTCTTTTTTCATTTTGCTTTTCTGGTTGGGTGTTTTTTGCTTCTTCACATTTCAATTCTTTGACTTGATTCTTGCGCTCCTCTGGTCTGCTGTTGGGAGTCTGTATAATATTCTTTATTTCAGTCAGTGTATGCTTAATTTCTAGTTGGTTCTTTATCACAACATCGAGGGTCTCATTAGATTTCTTGAGGATCTCACTACATTTATCAGCAGTTTTTAGAAAATTATTGAAAGCCCTTAAAAGTGTGGTTCTGAGCTCTATATCTTCCATTTCTGACATCTGCGTCCTGTTTCTTTGTCTCCACATTTTTTATGCTTTCTTGGTGCAACCCCTAGTGGTCTTTATGCGCAGTCTTGTTGTAGTTAAGCCTAGATTATTGTAGGTAATACTGGCGGGGATTTGACCTCCAGGCCAACTGGCTGTTGGAATCTGTTTTTTGGAAGACTTTCAGGAAGTCTAGAAAATATAAGGTGAAAGATACAAAATAAAAATTGCCCCAAGCTACAAACGAAGTGAAAGAATGTTCTCACTAAAAGGTCTCAAAAAATAGAAAACTGCACCCACATTTTAATGGTCTCATCAAATGCCCCAAGTGGGTCAAGTAGATGAGGGCCATTTGGGCAGGCATAGAACAATGCATTGGTTATAAGTTTAAGTTCTGGGGTCGAATAAGCCTGCTTTAGAATCTTAGCTCCATCGTTTTATGACCCTGGGCAATCACTTTAATCTCTCTAAGAGTTAATGTATTCACTTGTAAAATTGGAATGAGAGTAGTTACCTCAAGAGTTATCATAGGATTACATTAAAATATAAAGAAAAGTATTTGGCTTAATCTGGACACACCTTAATTGTTCAATGATTTGTTATTATCCTTCCTTTACTGTACTGCAAGACATTTGACATAGATTGGTAATGGGAATGAGAAGGGAGATCAACAACATGCTCAGACCTCTCTCTGTGGTAGAAGGAGCTACAAAAAGATTATGATAAAATCCTTATGATTTTTATTTCATTTAGCTTTAACCCCAGCTCTAGAAACCATATCTCTTTCTCTCTATACCCCTCAGAGACCTAACCTTTCCCTCCATAATCAGCAACCCCCTAGGCAGCAGAAGTCTAGACCTGACTAATGGTCATAGTGTCTGGAACTCTAGCAGATTAAAGATAAAATCTTGATCTGAGTTCTGTTAGAGATCCTCTGGCTAATTTCCAGTGAGACCAGAGAGAGCAACACAGGAGCAGACCTCAGAACTGTCCTCAAGATCTGAGGAAACTCTTTATTACTCTTATCTCACCTCTGGCCTCTCAGTTCCCAGCGTGAACAGAAATCCCTAACCCACAGTACCTTGTGATGTTGCTCTATATAATCTGTAACCTACATGCTGTGCGGAAATGGCATCTTTAACATTAGTTTCCTATTTCTGGATTGGCCAATTCAATATTAAATGATTTTTCTTTCTATCTTGCTTATGCATTTCTTTGCATCAGTGTGTGCATGAAGATGGACTCAAAAACACTGTGGCTCCAGTAGCAATCTTGGTCACAACTAGAAGCTGGGGGTCCCAACAGAGACATGACTTCCAGGGGACACACTGAAGGAAGTGAGAATCAAGGGATCATTGGCAATGTGAAGAAAACATGTCTATGAAAGTGCAAGAAGGAGCCAAGATCAGAGTTCCTCTTAAGAGGGACAACTTTTTTTAATAAGAGTTTTCTTTTAAAAAGGCAGATTTTTATAACACAAAGCTTCTCCATTACCTTGTTTCCTTTCTAAGTTTGACCCCAGGACATTTTAAAGTATAACCTGATATAATCACCATCTGGTAGTTGTAGTGTCATCCCTGAGAATTCACAGGTAAATGGGAACACAGTCTTTGGCAAAGACCAAGAAGGAGAAATGCTCCCAAATATAGAAAGAAATCCATTAGGTGACCCTTTCACCAATAGTCTATTCATGCAGAAAGAAAACTTTAGCTGGTTAACCCTTCCTTTTTTGGATATTGAAATTGGAATCTAGAAAAGGGAAGTGAATGGCCTGAGAAGACATCTGGGAAGTCTCCTGATTTTGTCCTGACCTGTTTCTACCACATACTTCATCTCGTCATGTGTATCACTTTAATTTTTCTTCAGATTTAGGTCTCCCTCTGGGTACCTTCTAATGAAAACACTACAGAAATGATACTATGATACCCTCAAGCTTTCTAGTTAAAGCCAGGCTGTCCCCTTTCCTGTTGTGAGGACCAGGAGTGACTAAATAATCTGATGAACAGAATGAACTGGTGATTATAATAGAATCAGGGGCATAGAAAGGGAGTGGACTGACTATTCTTGGGGGGGGGGGGGGAAGGGGTGTGGGGGATGCGTGAAGAGACTGAACAAAAATCGTGCACCTATGGATGAGGACAGTGGCAGGGGGGTGAGGGCGGAGGGTGGGGTGGGAAACGGGTGGAGGGGAGCTATGGGGGGAAAAGAGGAACAACTGTAATAATCTGAACAATAAAGATTTAATTTAAAAAAAGAAAAAAAAAGAAGTCAAAATGAATAATGGGTTCAGGGTCACAAATGCTGCGGTAAGAAACAGATTCCACTGGCTGCACGAATGGAACTTGAAGGAAAGGAAAGAAATACGGGGGGTCGGGGGTGGGAAGGGGGGATTAATATTTTGAAAAGTTATCTTGCCTCACTCTTTTTTTTGGAACTTTAAAACTGTATATCTATCATCACTACTCTTAAATCAACCATACTACAAAATCTTGATTATTCTGTGTCAACTAAAGGGTCTTATTTTTGCCTCACTCTTGAAGGGAACTGTGTCGATTCTCTCTGATTTGTTCCCCTCTCTCAAGCCATTGTTTTTTTTTTTTCTCCTAGAAAAACGTGGAGAGTCATACTAGTTTCTTTTTTTTAATATATATTTTTATTGATTTCAGAGAGGAAGGGAGAGAGATAGAAACAGTAATGATGAGAAAGAATCATTGATTGGCTGCCTCCTTCATGGCCCCTACTGGGGGAATCGACCCCACAACCCGGGCATGTGCCCTTGGCCAGAATTGAACCTGGGACCCTATAGTCCGAAGGTCTACGCTCTATCCACTGAGCCAAACTGGCTAGGGCAATCATGACTAGTTTCTACTGGAAGAATGAGACATGGTTATCTCATAAGGGACAGTTTTTGAGTGAACTCTTCCATGGGAAGGCCTTCTATCATCCAAAGTTAGGAATGCCAGGGCCTTGGCCAAAGGTAAACCAAGTATGGTACTGCAGGAGAATCACATGGGCCCATGAAGAGTAGGAAGAGAAAAATAATCCAGGGAAGGGAAGGTGAAAAGGACACACAGACACACACAGGAAGTGAATGAAGCTACTTGAGCATGGCTTTCCAAAACTGGAATTCTGTCTGCTGCGGAATGATTACCTAACTTACCTCAAATACAGAGAAAACACAGACGCTCTTCCTTAGCACCAAGAAAACTCATATTCTCAAGTTTCACATCTTCGTTTCATTATGAATAACAAAGCCCTTGGGATTTTCCAAACCAAGTCAGCTCTAAGAAGATCCACTCTGGAGAGAGCAAGGAACTGTCTCCTCTCGAATACCAAGTCCATCAGATGATTAATGAGCCCTGCAAAGAAGCATGAACCATGCCTAAAATTTATTTTATAAATGCAAAATATTTTACAGCGAATATAGCAATGTCTAAACAATTGTGTTTTAGGCATAATTCAAGGAAATAACATCTTAAGTCACATTCTTGTCTGCTCTGGGAAACTCAGATCCTGCTTTTCAGTAATCCAAGTGCAGCCTGTCTCCAGGCTCAGCTCTGCTCACACAGCTTGCTTGGAGCCCTATTCACACAGCTAGCAGGCTGTGCTTTTTACTCTTTGTAACCCTGAGCAGGTTGTTTGTATTCTTATTTCATTCCCAGAACCCAACTCCACCAAACGTAACTAGAATATTTCACCTAAAATATGCCTACTTGACATAAAAATTATTTTGAATCAAAGACAATTTAAAAACAGCAAATGTAGAAAAAGCTCCCCTTTTATGCCGAAAGGCATGATAAAAATTCTCCTTTTATTGCATATAACCCAGAGAAGGCACCAGAGAAGTCTGCAAACAAACCTTACTCCACTAGTTTCTCCCCTTATAGTTACCTTCCCAATTTGTCCTCCCAAAACACTTTCCTTTGTCTTGTCCTTTCTCTACAAACTTATTGATTTTTTTTTTTTTGGAAGGTTGTATATAAGCTGGAATTCTAAGCTGCCATTCTGAGTTCTTTTTCATTTAGGTTTCTCCCATGTGATGTGAACTGGCCTCGTTTAATAAAATGTTTTCCCCTGTGAATCTGTCTTTCCGTTAAGAGTTCCAACTGAAAACCTGAGATGGGTTGGCCTTCCCTTCATCACGAAAGTGGATTTTGTGGGTATTTTTCCTCTCAACTTCTAAGCCACACTGTTGGTGCCACCCCCATTGACACCTGCCCTCTGATGCCATAGCCCTATGGAATCTGCCCACATAAAATGCATGATGCAGAGACCACAATTAGTGTGCTTTCTGTGTCTAATTTCTGAGGATAATTAAGTTAACGCCTACTGGAATTATACACTGAGAATGAGAACGGCCACCTGTAATAAAAATAACTAAATGTTTTTATCAAAAAGATAATTAAAATGTTTTCTTTGATTTTATAAATAATACATGCCAGTCATAAACTATTTGAATTACAAAAGCTATAAGAAAAAGAGTAAGGAATGAATTTATATATATGAATAGAATAAAATATCAATTAACACTTCAGCCATATTAAGCACCCTTATAGTCACCATTCTTCTATTACCTGTAGGGCCTGGAAACAGCACCAGGGTTAGATCGGTGGGTCACACTGGACCTGTGTTCAGCAACCTCCATACTTGTTTCTGGCTAGGAAAGAATTCAGAGCCAATACTCAAACTATGGGAGAACGTTTATTTAGAAAATTACAGAGGTGGGAGAAGTAATTTGTTTAAAGAAATGGGCTGAGGAAATAAGTTATAGAGGCAAAGGAAGGGCCCTAGGAGCTTGGGAGTGAGAAAGGCAATGGTAAGGGTGATGCACCCGGGAGGAGGGGTGGGAGGGGGAAGGGAATGGAAAAGATGAGGGCGTGCTCCCTGGAGGGAGAGCGCACTGGGTCCTCTCTCCTAAGGGTTTTAAGGGTGGAGACTGTAGGGGAGGTCCCAGGGGAGGACCTTAATAAAATATTCATCAGCTTTCCAGGTGAGATGATTCAGGGTCTAGGTCTCTACTGATTGACTGGTAGGTGCCAGGGCACGAGGTCATTATTTAGTGCCGCTAGTCCCGAGGTCAGCCTTGGCCATGGTTTTGCGGCTTTTCTGGGCCTCGCGCTGAAATACAACTGAGGCCTAGATGTTATCTCTAGGGAGGAAAGGTCAGGGATCCAAACTGCATGATCAGCCTAATTCGAGGGTAGGAAAGGTCCCCCTGGGTTCGAGGTCCCACCCTACAATCGTTGGCACCCAGGCCTTCCCTGCCCTGGTGACCTTCCCACCTGGCCCTTTGTCCTTGCTCTGCTCTTGTCTGTCTAACTGCCTCCCACATATGCATCTCTTTATGCACATATAGTTAATTGTATATAAATGAGTTCATATCCTATGTGCAAGTTTTATTATGGATAGCTTCCCTTTTTTAATACAGTAGGGTTTTTTGTTATTGTTTGTTTGGTACTTTGTTCCTTTGTTTTGGGTCATCCCCCTTCTATTTTCCTCTCTCCACTGAAAAACTCACCCTCTCCTGCTCTCTGGTTACTCTCCATTCATCATTGGTACGATAGGCTCCTATGTGTTTCTTTTTTGTTCTTTAAAATGAAATTATATTACATACATTTTTATGATTCTTGTTTTTCTCACTTAACAAACATATGATAGAAAGACCTCCAAATCATCCAGTATAGATCTAACTTGGTCTTCAAAAACCCCTTTATTAGGTTTCATAGCTTAGATATACCAGAATTTTCAAGGCTTTCTTTATTGAGGAATATAGATCCTGTTTCCAGTTTTTTACCTCTGCACTAGAAGCAAAAGAATCTTAAGTTTACTCTACTGAAGCACTTTTCTCCTCTCATATTTGCAGGTTTGTTAAAGTAATTTTCTGTGTCTACTCTGTACCACGGTCTAGTGATTTGAATGGAACTGTGTGGTTCAGAACCTTCTGGAGATTGTGGGTCTCTCCATTCAAGTGACAAAACTCCAGAAAAAAATGTACTTGCATTTTATTTTTTTGGTAAATAATTTTAGTGTCCTTGGATCCAGTGAAAAATTCCTGGATTTTAAAGGAAAATTCTGCACAACAAAGAACATTTTACTATTATTGTAATCATCCCTCACATCTCTGGACCTCTTCATTTTTCTGATGACCTGAAATAGGCTGTGGACTGGCAGCATGGTGCGAGTTTGGGGGCTACTGTGAAGGTAACTGCTCTCTTACACGCAATCTAATTATTAAGTACTTATTCACATATCGTTTTATTCACATAAGCTTGTAATTGGTCATTGTGAATATTGTCTTAGTTTTCATTCTTATAGAGATAATGGGTGTGATGATTCTCAGATCTTTTAATGACACATGCAATCTAAATTCCCTATACATTTTATGCTTGATTGTTAGACCAGCATTGCCATGACAGAAGTCAGTCCCAAATTTCAGCAGAGAGCTGCCTTTACTCCTCTGGACAGGAAAAGCAAATGTATCATATGCTCAGACTTATAGGGGAGAAACCGGAAGCATTTCTGAGTGCAAGCCCCTGTTTCTGTGGTAACAGCAAGCAATGGGCTGGAGATGTTGAGGTTTGGAACTGGACCCCATGTGTCACCTCTCCTGTATCTGTTTCCTGTCTATCCTCTGTCCCTTAAAGGTTAGAGGTTAGCCCAAGGCCATAAGACAGCAGAGAAAGACAGGTCAGAAGTTCTACTGGGCCAAGGCCATCCAGCGACACATACAGTAGCACATTTGGAGTGTCTTCTGCATTTAAGCAATATGTAGTTTTAACAAGTCTTCTCTTATTTAAGTGACAGATTGATGGGATTTTTACCTTATGTTTAAAAAATTCACGAAGAAAAAACTCCAGCCTACATGGGTCTAAGGAGGCACAGTATTCATGAAAACCACACTGAACAAATTATGTGGGATAGAAAGAAATTCCTAGTCACCAAATAAGCACATCAAAATACTGAATAAAGAAGGTGAAGGGATTAGCTAAAGAACTTATTATATACGTATACCCCATCCACACAGACAATAGTTTGGTGATGACCAAAGGAGGAGGAGAGGTGCAAAGAGCTTGGAAAATGTGGAGGGTAGAAGGGTGAGGAGTGGGGAAGGGCACGCGCAATTATGTCAACACTTAAAATCCTATATAATAAAAGCCTAATATGCTAAGTGTCCAGTTGTCTGTTCAACCAGTCAAAGTATAATATGCTAATGATATGCTAAGGCTGCTCAACCACTCCCTATGACTTGCACTGACCACCAGGGGACAGATGCTATAGGTTAGCAGCCGTGGGCAAACTACAGCCCTCGGGCCGGATCCGGCCCGTTTGAAATGAATAAAACTAAAAAAAAAAAAAAAAAAAAGACTGTACCCTTTTATGTAATGATGTTTACTTTGAATTTATATTAGTTCACATATACACTCCATCCATGCTTTTGTTCCGGCCCTCTGGTCCAGTTTAAGAACCCATTGTGGCTCTCGAGTCAAAAAGTTTGCCCACCCCTGGGTTAGCTTGCTGCTGGGGTTTGGCAGATCAGGACTGAGCAAGGCGGGCCAGACATGCCCTGGAGCCCTCCTGCAGTCCTTCCCTGGCTGGCCAACCTCCCGCATCCCTCACCGGCCCCGATAGTGCACTATTGGAGTCCTTTGGCCGGTCTGCACCCTCTTGCAATCCAGGACCCCTCGGGGGATGTAGGAGAGCCGGTTTGGGCCCGATCCACAGGCCAGGCTGAGGGATCCCACTGGTGCATGAATTCATGCACTGGGCCTCTAGTCTGTAATAAAAATGTTTTAAGAAAGCATCAGTCTGGGGCTCTATATGAAGTGAAGAAGACACTAAAAAGCTGATATGATGATTAAGGCAAGGGTGGACTTTGAGACAAGAAGGGAGGAATCGAGGGAAGCTTTAGAACTAATGACCACGAAGATTCTATTGCTAGATAAACCTTGACAAGTTCCCTTAGGCACCAAACTGGGGAGAATGGAACACTTGGGGGAAACCACTGTAAGCAAGTTGATCCACATTCTGCTGTGTGAAGCAGAATATCTCAGTTCCCCCAAACCAAGTGTCAGAAGATGAAAACAACCATTGATTGAATTTTAATGAGTCAACCAAACATTCCTGTAAGACTGGTACCAAAAAGTAAACCCAAATTCCCTGCTATGATCATCCAATGGGAAAATCCACTCTTTTGATATTTGGTATTACTGTCTGTTTTACTTACCCTCTATTTTTTTTCTGTGGGGGAAAATCTGTGCGGTGAGCAAATACTATAATTTCGGCTGCAAGTTCCCTTATTATCGTTGGCACCTCAGCGGCAGTGTTTGGCTGTGTTTCAATTATGACAGGGATCCCTTCACATTTTCCTTATTACTCAAGAGTCCCAGGGCCTGATTGGCTTTGGCTTCTCCTGGAGGCACTTCCGCTCTTCAGCCTTTGACGTGTTTGACCCAGGAGCATCTCCTTTTGACTTTATTGGGAGCCCAGACCTAGGAGAGCTCTTGAAGTTGTAAAAGAGGTCAGTTGGAAAAATGAGAACCCAGCACTAATGTGAGCATTGTGTATGGCAAGCACTAGGACAGACTATACACATTATCTCTTTCAAGCCCCAGATGACTGTAATATTCCCATTTTTCAGATGAGAAACATAAAGCTCAGAGAGTTTTGAAAATTTGTCTGTGGTCAACCAACAAGTTAAGGAGATGGAATTTGAGTGTGGTGTGTCCACATTCACAAACTCCTTAGGAGAGAGCCTCACAGTGTACCAGGACATCATGGCATAAGGCAGCAATTCTTATGACTGAAACAAGGGAGGAATTTCTTGTTTTGTGTGCTTTGTTGTGTTTTTTTGTTGTTTGTTTTTTAGAAGAAGCTGTATCTGGAACAATTTTTGCTTTTAAAATAAAGTTTTATTAATATGTATAATATACATACAGAAAAGTATACATTTAGAAATGTTGATCTCAAAGTATTTTCCCAGAGTGAATATACTCATATAACCATAATTGGTCTAGTTCATTTATTTAGCAGTTTTTCTTCAGGGGTTTCTTAAATTTTCTGTGGTTTTTCTAGGTATTGACTATTAATGGAATTTTTTATTAGGGGATGTCTCTTCAGCGAGCAACTAATTCTCAATTCTCATCAGGAAGGAATTCGGCCCATCCACATCTGGCACCAACCAAAAACCAGTCATTGCGTAATTGGAGGTTTTCTACCTTCCTCTGAAGCAGCATCTTCTTTTTCCCTGACCCAAAGCCCCAGCTTACTACAGTGTGACAGCCTTGAATGGATTTTAGTCCTGTAATTACATACAGATGTTCAGAGAATTAAAGGCATACATGTGCTCTTTAAGCAACTTTTTAACGTTCCTTGATTGATCTCCCAGTCAAAATCTGCCTGCTTCCTTCATTGGTACCGCAGTTCCTGCCGCCACAACTGAAGCCACAGGAAGGATAGGCTTTTGCTGTTGTGTTCATGGATGTGCTGTAGTAACTAGACCAGTGCCTGGCATAGGCGAGGTACCCAATAAACATTTGATGAAGAAATAAAAGAGTAAAAAAAAAAAATCTCCGTTCACCCAATCTCAAAAACATTTTATTTATTTAACCAATGTTATTAACCTTTAGGTCATTTGATACTCTTCCCCTCTTCTATTCCCCACTCACAACATCTTTAATCATTTTCCAAATCCTGTCACCTCACTATTTATCAATTCTTTCCAGTCCCATTTAGCCCATACATTTACCATTTTATACCTGGAGTTTAAATCCCTTTCTAGTTAGTCTTTTAATTCCATTCTCTATGCAAGATTCATTGTTACCAGATTTTTGTTCTACATTTTACTATTTTAAATATGTTTTTATTGATTTTTAGAGAGATAAGAAAGGGAGAGAGAAATAGAAACATCTATGACAGAGAAACATCGGTCGGCTGCCACCTGCATGCCCCCACCAGGGATTAAGCCTGCAACTCGGGCATGTGCTCTGATCGGGAATCAAACCAGTGACATTTTGGTGCATGGGTTGTTGCTCAATCACTGAGCCATGCCAGCCTGGCTCTACATTTTACTTTTTTCATGGTATTCCCTTTCTGAAAAACTCATTCAAATTAACCTCAAATTAAAAGAGGTTATCTCAGAATAGGGGGATTACAAATGACTTTCATTTTCTTCTTCGTACATTTCTGAATTTTTCTAGAATAAATTTTTAGTAAAAATTCCAATTCATATGATTATTATTATTTAATTTTTTATTAAATGTATTGGGGTGACATTGATTAATAGGATCATATGGTTTCAAGTGTACCTTTCTATGATACCAGATTTTTATGTTGCACTCTGTGCCCACCACCCAAAGTCAAATCATCTTCCAATACCACATGTTAGGCCCCCTCCACCACCATCTCATCCCCTTCCCTCTGGTAACCACCACACTGCTATTTGTGTTCACAAGTTTTAGTTTTATATCCCACATGTGAGTGAAATCCTATGGTTCTTAGCTATTTCTGATTGACTTATTTCCCACAGCATAATATTTTCAAGGGCCATTCATGTTGTCATTGTGGTTGCTGTGGAGAGAATGTATGAAAGAAGAGCAAAGTTGTGATCCAGTTAATGAAGCCAGATTTAATCTCTACAATCTGGCACCCTTCCTTTTCCAACCTTTCCCCAACAGTTCCCTGAAGGGACTTTTCTGCTCTAGCCAACGCTCCTATTCCCGGCCCTCTGACATTGCTGCTGCAGTAAGTCCTCTTCCACAGAGAACTTCCTCTTTCACTTCTCCTCTGATTCCTCCAAATCTTAACCTCCTTTCTCGCGGATACTCGCAGCTATTGTCCCATCTCCCCTTCTCCCTCTGAGACCACATTCCTGGACCTGGTGACTTTGCTTTATGTTACAGAGTAGAACATTTTTTAGGCCAGCTTAAGGACCTAGCCACCTCAGCAGCTTGCCAGCCTGTGCAAAGTTTCTAGGAACTGAGCGCACACACCTGAGCCACGGCCCACAAATCACAGACAGATCACAATTAAGACTAGTCCTGACCTTTAAGTGACCCAGAAATGAATAACAGGAGGAGGATGAGTAGCTTGGCTAAAACTACGCCATTAGCTTTTGTAACTTGGCTTTGCTTGCTATGGGAACCTGAACACGGATGTAGTTGTCCCCTTTAAATATTGGACTCTGCAGATGGTCGTGGCCGTTTCTCTCTTGGGCTTCCCGAGTGGAGGGCGGACACTGGCCAGCCAATAAAGGCTCTCTAAATTTTAATCAGTCTGGAGTTCTGGTCATTCTGTCGATCGCACTCCACAACACTTTATATAGTTCCAGATACCACCACAGAGCTGCACATGAAAATCAGAACTCCAGATGTGCTTACTTCAATTGAGGGTGGCTAAATATTTGACCTCGGCGGGTTTTAATACTTTAATACCTGTCCTGAGAAGGGTGGATCCACAAGTGGTGGATGTAACTGGGATTGTGTAATTTCCTGTGGGAAAGGTTCTCTTCCACTTAAGTAAACTCCCAAAATTTCCTAGAGCATAATTCTATTAGCTTACCAAATTATATTCCTTCTCAAAGGCTAATTCCTTAATATAAAACAAAGCTTTTACCATTTATTTTTACTTCAATTTGAAATTATCTCAGATCCTTTTTTAGTCATTTGATCCCTTTTTGTCCTAGTGATGAGGGGCTGGCATGAGAATCAGGGATCCGGGATTGGAGAGGGAAGGTTGGTAATAAGGATGGAAGCCACCAAGTCAGAAGACAAGTTCCTGAAACTTCTTAGAGGAATAGAGCCATAGTAGAGTAGAGCACTGGCTCTCAAAGTGTGGTCGCAGACCAGCAGTGGCAGGCTCACATAGGAATTAGTTAGACAGCAAATGTTTGCCTCTTCCCCAGACCTTTTTAATTCAGAAACTCCAGGGTGGGGTCCAGCAATGGTGCTTTGGAGATTACTGCCCAAGTGTTTAAAGGGAGGATCTACAAAGGATTCAGTTCCTTCCTTCTACACTCCCTGGTAACAAAGATTAAAAACGTAAAACTCAAGCATTTCTGAGACTTATGCATTGCTGGATTAAAGGAGGTTCTATTTAAAATCTCTATTCAAAAAAAGTTACCGAGTACCTAGGATATCCCAGCTACTGTTTAAGTCACAGTAAATACGAAGATGAGTGACTGTTTCTTCCTGGAGGAGGCCTGCTCAAGGCTGTGTCTTTGTGTGCGCCGGTGCCCATGCTTGTGTGCATTCGTGCGTGCGTGCATGTGCGTCTGTGTTGGGAGTGGAGTGGAAAGAGAGGAAGGCTTTTTGGAAATAATGAGTCAGTTGGGAGATGATGTCAAAAAGTGAGAAGAGCCAGCCTGCAGAAAAGCACAAAGATTCCCTTGTCAATGCATATTTTGATCCTTAAAGATATACTGCAACCTTGCAGGAGCCAAATGAGGTAGGAGCTTGCTTTTTTTTCTGCTTGGCTTCACTTTGACCTCACAACTTGGAGGCAAAAGAGACACCTGCATCCTACTTCCTGGTCATCTTAAAGCTTCGCTTCCAACTCAACTTTCTGGCTGATTTTCAAGGATTTCTCTGAGGGTGCGGTTCTCTCTGATTCTCCCTGAATCTGCCACCCACTTAAAATATTAACTTCCCTACCACCCACAATTTTCTCAGGCCAGGCTCATCCCAGGCAAAACTGTTCCATAGTCAACATTTATTGTGCTTGTTTTTCTCCAAACAATGAACTTGGTCCTTAGGAGGTTTACACATGTGTATAAGACACTTACAACCTAGCTAAGGGCATAAGATCTTGAATAAAAAATAATAATAATAACAATATAGTCTGCCAATGACTTACCAAAAAATTGTATGATCCTTAAACACTACAGAAGGACAGGGAGCCACAACCTGTGGGCCATTTAAAAATCAGTCTGCTGCCCTAACCGGTTTGGCTCAGTGGATAGAGTGTCAGCCTGCGGACTGAAGGGTCCCAGGTTCGATTCCTGTCGGGAGCATATGCCTTGGTTGCGGGCACATCCCCAGTGGTGGGTGTGCAGGAAGCAGCTGATCAGTGTTTCTCTCTCATTGATGTTTCTAACTCTCTGGCCCTCCCCTTCCTCTCTGTGGAAAATCAATAAAATATATTTAAAAAGAAAATCAGTCTGCTGCCTATTATTGTGGGCCTGTGAGTTATGATGTTTTCCCATCTTAATACATCATGACACATGAAATTTAAATTTGAGTGTTTTATAAAGTTTTATTGGAACACATGATGTTTATTTAATTATACTTTATCTATAGCTGATCTCTTGTTACAATGGTAGAATTAAGTATGTAGCTGAGACAAAGACCATATGGCCTACAAAGTCTAACATGTTTATTACCTGGCACTTTACAGATAAAGTTTTCTGACCCCTGCTGTAGAACAAGGGTTTCCAAAATAGTTTATTAATATATATCAGAAAAGTAGACCCTCCTTGCTTAATCATTATCACCACTATCCCCCTACTTTTTATCTTTCTCCCTTTCCCAGCTTTCCAGTTACCTTCAAGAAATGCTAAGGTTCCAATTTGAAAAACTGCTACAGTTAAGTGGTTCAGAGCAGGTAGAGATCGTCTGGCATAGTTAAGCAAGTTTTCTTTGGAAAAAAAAAATGAGCATGTAGCTGGCCTTTGAACATTGGATAAAATTAAGAAATGAGATTATCAAAGTAAAATTTTCAAAAAGTTATAAATATTATTCATTTAAGAATATATTCAGTTCATTAATGAGAGAACCAGACGAATAGTAAAGCTAGTCCAGGGAGAAACTAAGATGGCTGCATAGATAAACACCGGGAAATTGCCGCCTCCCACAACAATTGAAAAATACCGCAAAGGACAGAGCGGACATCATCCAGAACTACAGGAAGGCTGGCTGAGTGTAAATTCTACAACTAGAAGGAAAGAAAAGCACACTGAGAGCCAGAGGAGCTGCGGAGGTGAAGTGCAGAGGTACGGCGGCTCGCGCGCGCGCGGAAAGCGGGTGGCACCTGAGGACGCGGCTGTCTTTTTGAATCACAAGCTCCCGACTGCTCTGAACTCCGGTTCCAGGAAGTCTCTGGGGACCCAGGACTCATACAGGGAGAAGCTGGACGGTCGGGCAGCGGGTGAACTTGAGGGCGGCTTTCCCTCAGAGGTGCTTGCAGTAATTATCGGGTCACTGAGACGCGGGACTCCTTAGGGCTGGGCAGAGAATCAGCCATAGCTGCTTGCTCCGCCTTTTGATTCCCTGAGACTCCGCCCCACCCAGGCTGTGGCAGAGGCTTTTGCATGTGAATGTACCTAACTGCAGCCGAGCCAGGCAGACCCGGAACTTCCAAGAGAAGGCTCAAGGCCCCGCAGCGGTTTGCATTGCTTCACAGCTGAGCCTCTTCGTGGCTCCTGCTGTGTGGCCTCAGGCAGAGGCTGAATTAGCACCTCCTTAGATCCAGAAGCCACTGCACCCAGTGGTCAGAGGGGGACCATCCAGATTGCAACCCCTCAGATCCATAAGGGACACACTCAGGGAGCAGACTCAGTGAGCACCAAAGCCCCACTGAAGCAAGTCTTGCCCCAGAAGGGTGTCTTCAGCACAGAAGTTCTCCCACTTCAGACACAGCTGATTCTCACAGCCAATTGGCCTGGAGGTCAATTCCTCCCAGTGATCCTACAACAACCAAGGCACCAAGAGTACACCAAGAGTGTCCACCTCAGGTAACTGGGGAGGCTGAGCCACTGGGCCCTACAGGACACCTGGCGCGCAGGGCCACTCTATCAACACAGGGAAGCAGCCAAAATGCGGAGACAAAGAAACAGGTCACAAATGGCAGAAATGGAGGATTTGAGTTGGTAAAACTCTACTCCCTCTTAGAAGCAAGAATGTATTTGGGTTGATGGGTCAATTTTAGAGGCAGAGCATTAAGAAACATCAACCAAAGATACCTGGGTTCCATTCTATGGCACAAGAGTGGGAGTGAGGGTGAAGCATCACATTCATATTTTTAAGCAGCTGCCCTATTTGTCAGGTTTCTAACCTAAGTTCTCAATCAGCAGGCCTCCAATTTCCAATGGAAATATTAAGCTTCAGTTTACTGAAACTTAAACAGGAATGTCAGGAAAAAAAACCCTAAAGAACTTAAGAAATTAAGAAGTTAATGCATTTTCCCCAATCTTATCAATAAAAAGGCATCTTGTTATTGTTTTGCATTTTCCTGACTACTAGAGAGATTCAACATCTTTACATACATGTTTTTCTTTGAATTTCCTGCTCATATTTTTAGTTTTTATATCTCAGATTTTTCTATTGAGTTACTTTCTTTCCATCATATCAATCTGTAAAAACTCTTTTCTATTTATAAAGGTAATTGACCCTTCATTATATTCACTGCAAATATTTTCTCCCAGTAGACATTTTCCTTTGTCTTTATGGTGTCTTTCACCATTATAAACATTTAAAAAAGTTTTTTATGTGATAATATTGAATAATCTTTTCTCTTGTGGCTTTTAGATTTCCTATGTTGCTTAAGCATGTATCCCATACTCTGAAAGCTATGGGTATATTTCTCCTAAACTTTATTCAAGCGTTTTTAATATTTTCTATTTTACATTTGGATCTTTAATCAATCCAGAATTTAATTTTATAAGTAGTGTGAAAAAAAGTTAACGCTTTTCTTCTTGCAGCCAATTATTCCAGTACTATTTTTCAAATTAACCATCAATTCCCAAATATAACTAAAATGCCACTTATCAAGTTTTCTGATATGCTTGGATCTTCCTCTTAACGTTTGTTCTTTTTTATAGATTAATTTCTAAACTCTTGCTATAATTCCTCTTTGATTACAGGCCAAAGTTTGTTCCAGTTCCTGTAACTGTGTGTATGATTCAGCCACTCACAGCTGTCAGGCGTGTTCTCGGGAAATGGCTGTGGTATACCCCGGAGCCCTGGGAACTGCTGCATAGGTGTTCAGCTGGCTCTCAGGATAATGCCAGTGTGGTTTTCCTTCTCACAACATCGTGTCGTTGTTTTTTAAATCCTCATCCAAGAACACACATATTGATTTTAGAGAGAGGGGAATAGAGAGAGAAACATCAATGTGAGAGAAAAACATTAATAGGTTGCCCTGTATGTGCCCCAACTGGGGAATCGAACCCAAAACCCAGATGAGTGCCCCAACCAATCGAGCCACCTGGCCAGGGCTCTCATAACATCTTTAAGTGGCTCTTTCTACAAGTTAATTCTTTCTAAACATGATCTCATTAACCAGAAAGGTGTTTCCCAAAAAGTACATAAAACAAAAATCTGGTTTGTAGCTACCAGACAATGCTATTTCAACATAAAAACTAAGCAGGAACCATTCATTAATACAATATTCATCCAATATTGAACAACTGCTAGGTGACAGGTACGTTCCAGACACTGAATATATATCAGTAAATAAAACAGAAAAAAATCTCCACCCTTATAGAGCAAGTTGGAGGAGACAGATACTGCACATTTAAATTTTTTTTCTTAAATACTTTGTTTTTAATTGAGATATAGCACATAGAGTAAAGCATACAGCTGACTAGTTTGCATATGTAATATATATACCATGTAGCTGCCACTCAGATGAAGGTAGAGTACCTCCAGCTTCCCAGGCTTCCTTGCTCTCCCTCCCTCCAAAGGAAATAACCTTTCAATGTAACTATCTTGATTACTTTCAATATGTATTAGTTTTGTGAGCGTCTGCACTTTATTTAAATAGGATCACAGTAGGTACTATCTTGTGTCTGACTTCTTCCACTCAAAATTTTATCTGTGAGAATCACCATGTTGTAATTTATTCTTTATGGTATCACATATAAACATATCATCATTTAAAAATCTATTCTCCTAGATATTGCATTATTTCCAGTTTTTGGATATTGGGAATTAAAGTATGAACATTCGTATATATGTATATGAATGATCATATTATTTATTTCATTTCTCTGAATTCAGGAGTGAACTATCTGGGTCAATATCAAAAGGTCAATAAGGACATGAAAAAGATACTAATCAGGAAATGTGCATTAACACTACAGTGAAATACCACTACACCAGGCTCCTGCAATGACAAAGATTTAAATGATAGTTTTAAAGCAAGCATGTCAAACTCATGGCCCATGGGCCCCACACGGCCCACAAGGAATATTTTTGTGGCCCAGCCAATATAATGGTATGTAAGAAATGTTTTAATAAAGTTTTGTAACTTAATTTTTACAATATCCTGTTACACATAATTATTAATAACGAGCTACATGTTCGCTAATGACTGATTACTATAATCATGTTACATTCATTTCCCTTCAGGCGCACCATTTCTCTCCACTAATACTAGAAGCGAATATTTTAGCAGCTGATTGCCACGTCGTTAGTCTTGTACTGACTTGTTTGCTGTGAGCAACAGGAAATATTTCGCTTTCAGAGAACAAGAAAAATAGGCTTATTTGCATTATGCTTATTAATTTGTGCAGTTATTCAGTGTCTGGTAAATTAATGTTCAAGAAAAAAAATATTAATTTTTATTAAAATGTTCTATTATTTTATGTTACGATTACTCACTTATTTCAGCCCTTTGTATTCAGCATGTCCCTATCGAAATAAACCTAGGTTTCTATGGAAATTGATGCTTTTGTTTTTTTTGCAGCTCACATAAACTTAAACCTTGTTTATTTGGCCCGTGTTAGCCTTTGACTTTGACATGCTTGTTTTAAATAAAGGTTGGCAATGATTTGGAATAGATTGGATTCTCATACATTACTGGTAACAGTGTAAATTGATACAATTATTTTGGAAAATTGGTCATATCTACTAACGCTAAATATAAGCTTATCATACATCTGAGTAATAAACAAAATATTTTTAAGCTTCAAAACTGTAGTATGTCAGAGGTCTAATTATTATGAAGACAAATAAAGCAGTGAAGAAGAAGAGAGCATGGGAAAACGTTTTGCAATTTTCAGTTATTCAGCATTTGCCGTGTGCCAAGTCTCCTATAAGCAACTGGTTATATAAAGAGAAATAAGATGAGGCATCTGCCCTTAAAGAGTTCCCAAGGGAAGGTGCCATGTAACCAACTACTGTGATCTGATAGAATGAGTGCTCTGACCTCTACTGGGTGCATGCTTTGAGAGGGCACATGACAAAGGCTGGACTTTTCTCACTGGGTCAGTACTCTCTCAACTCTGAAACTGGGCAATGCAGCACCTGAAGGAGAGGGCAGAGCTTTGGAAGGAAAACTGAAGGCCTAAAGCCAGAGGCAAAGTAGCTGAGCCCCTGGAACTGAACTATGAGGGACAACATATCTCTTTTTTCTTAATGTGCATTTCTTTATTGTGAAGTTACATATATTTTCACACATATGAAAGCCATTGATATGTCTTTTACCATGAAAAATCCATTGCAATGCATTTTTTTACATGCTTTGTCCATATTTCTATCTGGTTATTTGTTTCTTTTCTAATGATTTGCTAAAACTCTATTATAAGGAAATTAGCCTTTTATCAAATGATTTATAAATTCTGTCCCATTTCACATTTATAGTGTTTTGGTTGTCTATGGTATGTCTTGTTTTCCTGAAAAACAAAATGTTTTATATAGACATTAGTTTTCATCTTTTTTTTATACATCTGTGTTTAATTTCTTCCTTAAAGATCTCATTATGAAAAATATAAAAATAATTCTGATATCTTAGTTAAGAACTCAGATTGGATTTCTACGGCTTGGGTTCAAATCCTGACTCTGCCACTTACTAGCTGTGCAACCTTGAGTACATTCCTCAACCTCTCGGTGCC
Source organism: Myotis daubentonii (assembly GCF_963259705.1). NCBI lineage: Eukaryota > Metazoa > Chordata > Mammalia > Chiroptera > Vespertilionidae > Myotis > Myotis daubentonii. Next base: position 17,739,296 of record NC_081848.1, on the reverse strand, counting down.
TGTTTCCTCCTCTATAGCATGTAGTACCCTCTTGTGAGAAGTACATGAGGTAACATCTGTAAAGCACACAGATGTTAGGAAAGGCATTATTACGACTGTGGGAATGAATGTCTATCTGGGTTACACAGCATGCTCCTTATACACATTCAACTTTATAGGCAAATAATATACTTTTAAAAGGTGACAGAAATTCTGTGTTAAAAATGGGAACACAAGCAGCAAGTATGTACCAAGACCAGAATGCTATCACCAAGAAAGCCATTTTGTTTTCAGCCTTCAGTTGTCTCTATTAGTTTGATTCTTGATCAGTCAGCTCATGGGATTTCAGCCTTGTTTGTGTTACCCAACTAAAGGGGTTCATTTGTCTGTGCTCATCAAACCTAATCAAATGTGAACAGGACTTTGCAGCCGAGAAAGTAAAGGCTTATTTTTTTTTTTCCAGGAAATTGCATCAAACCCCCAAGCACAAGAGAGAGATTGCTCTAAAACCTGATAGGGGATGGGCTGTCTAGGGGGACATCATTAATCATGGTGACTGAGGGGGTTAGGATTGTGGTTAGAGTCCTGGCTTGTATTGGTTGGTTGGAGCTCAGCTAGGGGCAGTTCATCATTGCATCTGATCCTGATGTCAGCCTTGGTGTCATCTGTCGATTTCCCCAGGCTGTGATAATGGAGACCTTCAGCTTTTCTGGGCCTGCAGATGAAACACCACTGCGGCCTAGATGCCTAGATGTTATCAATAGTTTGACCAAAACTATGTCTCCATGGTCAACAGACCCGAGGCTTTGTTCCTAAGATTATCTGATGCTGATCAGAACCTCATTGTCTTGGGGGTTTAATGCTTAAGGGCTAAACATTCAAGGAAGAGGGAGGTGAGTAAATCATGGTGCTGGATAAGGCCAGTTTGAATTAAAAAGGAAAAAGGAGCAAAGGTCAGATTAAAGAAATAAAGTTTCTGTGTGATTATGTTTGTGTTTTTCCACTTTTTATTCCCATCTAAAATTATCTTGAAGGTGATCCAAGCAAAGGCCAGTGATAATGGGGAGCTGAGGCTCAGATAGATTAATTTAGATGCCAAGAGTTTTGTTTTTTGTTTTTTTTAACAGGTTAAAAGATTTCAAAGGAATTATAATGATCCTATTGCAGTGCATAACCCCTTAGTTATAGACAATAATATTTTGGAGCAAGTAGAGATTCAGTCCATTACTCAAAAGAAAGTCTTTTATTAGTCATTTACGCATAGGCCTGGAGTACTGAAATGAAAAACAGTGGTTCTTAAAGTGTGATCCTCAGATCAGAAGTGCCTGAAAATTTATTAGAATACTCCAGGGACCCTACACCTAAGGCTTCAGAAACTCTGGGGGGTGATGCCCAATAATCTGTGTTTTAACAAATGCTCTCGGTTCTTCCGATGCAGATTAAGTTTGAGAACCATTGGTGCAAAATAGTCCTTTCATTTTCCTATCCAGTCACCTTTCTGTCTGAATGGAATCTACTTCAGAAAAGAAGCCATCAAATCCCTTCCATCTCAGGTATTTTTCTCTTCTTGCCCTCCTTCTTACCCATCAGTTCCTGCTCAGTTCTCCCAATCTACTGGGCAGGAAGTGTCAGGTCCCTCTAGACTTCGGTACTCTTCAAATGAATTTCGATCCCATGCTATTTAGCCTCCAAGTGCTTGATTTTTTTCATTGTTTTTATTGTAGTTGATTTCTAACTTTATGCCATTGTGGTCTGAGAAGAAGCTTGATATGATTTCAATCTTCTTGAATTTGTAGAGACTTTTCCTGTGTCCTAATAGGTGGCCCATTATGTCCCATGTGCACTTGAGAAGAATGTATATTCTATAGCTTTAGGGTGAAATGTTCTGAAGATGTCAATTAGTTCCATTTGATCTAGTGAGTCATTTAGCATTGCCATTTCTTTGCTGATTTTTTTATCTAGAGGATTTATCCAGTGGTGTCAATGGGATATTAAAGTCCCCTACTATGATTGTATTCTGTTGATCTCTCCCTTGATATCTTCCAGAAGTTTTTATGTATTTGGGTGCTCCTGCATTGGGTGCATATGTTTACCAGAGTTATATCCTATAGTTGTATCCATCCCTTTATTATGAAGTGGCCTTTCTTATCTCTTGTTATGGCCTTCACTTTTGAGGTCTATTTTGTCAGATATAAGTATTGCTTCCCCAGTTTTGTTTTGTTTTGTTTTGTTCATTTCTATTTGCCTGAAAAAAGTTTTCTCATCCCTTCACTCTCAATCTGTGTGAGTCCTTTGTTCTGAGGTGAATCTCTACTAGACAGCATATATATGGGTCATGTTTCCTTATCCATTCAGCTATCCTATATCTTTTGATTGGAGCATTTAATCCATTTATGTTTAAGGTTGTTATTCATAGGTACTTGTTTGTTGCCATTTTTATTCTTTATGCCTATGTTCCTTCTTTTGATTTCTTCTTTTTACTGCAATCCCATTAGTACTTCTTGCATTGCTGACTTGGTGGTAATAACTCCCTTAGCCTATTTTTGTTTGCAAAACTCCTGATTTTCCCTTCAATTTTGAATGATAACCTTGCTGGGTAGAGTATTCTTGGATTCAGTTCCTTGCTTTGCATCACTTTGTATACTTCAGTCCATTCCCTTCTGGCCTGATGTGTTTCTGTTGAGAAGTCAGTTGATAGTATAATGGGAGATCCTTTGTAGGTAACTTTCTGTCTCTCTCTGGAAGCCTTTAAGTTTCTTACTTTGTCATTTATGTTTGCCAGTTTAATTATGATATTTCTTGGTGTCCGTCTTTTTGGGTTCATTTTGTTTGGGAATCTGTGTGTTTCTTGGACTTGTATGACATTTTTCTTTCCATGATCAAGGAAGTTTTCTGTCATTATTTCTTCAAACGGGTTTTCTATTCCTTGCTCAGCTTCCTCTCCTTCTGGCATCCCAATTATGTGGATGTTGTTTCTTTTTGTGTTGTCCCAAAGCTCTTGTCTTCTAATTCATTCATTTGTCCTCAACATCGTCTAGTCTGTGGTTGAGACCTTCCATTGTGTTCTTTATTTACCCTATGTCATTCTTAATTTTCACTTGATTCTTACACATGTTAGTGAATTTCTCCTCCAGCCTTTTCAGCATCAGTATAACGATGCTCTGAATTCTTTCTCTAACAAATTGCTTGCCTCCATTTCATTTATTTCTTTTCCTGGCAATTCCTCATTTTCTTTCCTTTGGGAATTTTTTCATTGTCTCCCCATTTTTGCTGCCTTTTTATATTTGTTTCTATGTAATTTGAGTTGCTGTCACCTTACGGCCCTGTGCAACCTGCTTGAAGTTTGAGAAGTTGATGCCCTTAGCAGTCCAATGGTCTGGGACTCCTTAGCTCAGAGGCTGGGTCTGCCTATGTCTCATGCCTTTATCTCTGTTCTGAGTTGTAGTCATTTCCTCTATAGATCTGGTTCCTCAAGTTGTCCCATGCTAGTGCTTGGGGTTGGTGGGGGCACGTGCACACTTCTTCTGGTGTGTGACTCCAGTGGGGTCCTTGAAGTGCCAGTTCTGGGCTCAAGGACAAGGTGCACTGTGTCTTGGCAAGCCAGGTCCTTTTGTGAGGGGTTCTGACACAGTGACCTGGTGTAGCACATGGGGATCCTGAATCACCTGGTCTGGGTACAGCATCCAGGTGCACTGGGTCTGAGCACAAAGGGTCCCTGTGGTGGCAGTTCCATGTGGGGATCTGGCACGGTGACGAGGCACATGGTGACCAGGCCCAAGCGGTGCTGGTGCAGAAACAAGGCACTAGCAAGTGGGGGTTCCTGAAGCACCGAGTCTGGGAGCATGGCCACCAGGTGCACATGGGGTCCTGAAGCACTGGGTCTGGGTGCTTGGATACCAGCAGGCATGGGTTCCTGAAGACCTGGATCCGAGTGTGCACAGGGCCCTGAAGCATCAGGTCTGGGCATGTGACCATTGGGGCATGCACGGGGTCCTAAAGTCCCAGGTCTGTGAAGTACCAGTTCTGGGTGTAGGGAATGGGTATACAGAATCCTGAAGAGCTGGGTCCAGGTGTGCAGGTAGGGAGGCACAACACTGGAGGTCTCCCTGTCCTGGGGTCCCTACTGGGAGCCAGCAGCGAGGCAGGGTACCACTCACTGCCCAGGTGCCAATGGTGGCCAGGAATAGTCTGGGTGTTAGTGTGGCTACACCCCCTGCCTCTGTTGCTCCCCCCTTCAAGATGGCCACAGGCTCCCTAATAATTATTATTAATAAAAAATAATGTTATAATTTTTTGGTACAATAAACAATGGGGGGAATTTTTTCTCAGTACAAGATATGTTTGCCTTTAGAAATATTAACTGCCATGTGATACTTTTGGTTTCTCCTTGTGAGACAGCATCTATCCTTTCTTTACAGAGTATTTCAATCTCTTATTCCTGTATAAATACACCCCAAATCCCAGTATTGAAAGTTCATGTGACAACCAAGCATCACTTCAAAAGTCTGAGCCTAATGTCTTCTAATAAATGTAATGCACCAGAAAAACAAATAAACATAAACCATCTCCATTATCTCAAAAAATGCCATTGTCCTTTTGCATCAATTCCCTTGTTCCAATATTAGTCCCTGGCAACCATTAACCTATTTTTTGTCTCTGTGCTTTTGTCTTTTCTAGAATATCATAGAAATGAGTCATGCAGTATGTAACCTTGCATGTCTACCTTCTTTCACTTAGCATGTTTTTAAGATTTATCCATTTGGTCACATGAGTTAAAGGTGATTTTTGTGTTTTTACTGCTGCATGGTAGTGACAAAGTTTTAACATTTTCCAGTATTTGTTTGCAATCTCACTTGAAATAGTATACCAAAGGGACCTGACACTGATGCTCCCCAAAGGCAAATTCAGCACCTGAGAAACAGAAGCTGTATTGAATCACAAACAGGTTTGGGGTAAAGAACTATCCAGTCAGTCAGACTTCTTTGCGGAGTGATCTGCACACTCTCCTTTGAAGTTCAGTGGAGGATTGAAGAGGTTACTCTTGGAACCCAACCTTTCTGTTCCTAAAGCAAGAATAGCACCAATGTGTGCAGTCTGTCATTTAGTAAAATAAAGTTCTTGTTCACTAATGGAGGGGAGAAAAAAATCAAATTATAAACCTCTTATCCAAACCACTGGTTTCAATCCCACCTGGGCATCAAAATTACTAATTAGAAGCCTAAAACATCTACACAGGCCAATCTCCACCTCTGAATTCGACATTAGAATCTTCAGGTTGGTGCTAGAGTGTGAGCGTTTTAAACATGGTTAATGGTTCTAGGGAATAACTGAAGTTGATAATCCCGTGCTTGACTCTCTCCTTAATTCTTAGAACTTGAATTCTCTAGAGTAGAAGAGACTTAAGCTTCACTTTTTCTCATCTACTTCTTCCTCTTTGCCCAAGAGGAGACAGACACTTTGAGACAGGTCATCTGGGGAGAATCCTGTCACATTCATATTTACATTTTTTTAGGACCGGATACAGGGAGCCAGGAACCAGAACTCTAAAGGGTCCTGGGATGACCATTCTCTAACCCTGCTGCATCTATTGAGAGGAAATGCCAGTAGAGAGCCAATGTCAGTCATGAAGAAAGTTCAGAAGTAAACTTATTGGCGTATTTTTAAGAATAACACAGCACTCACCATGGTAGGAGCCACATAACATTAAGAGGGATGGTTAGTTCTATGTGACCAAACTGCAGGACTGAACAATATCCAGCCTAGTGTTTGAGCCAGCTTAATCAGTAAATTATATAAACTATATACCTAGCCTTATGTGTAAATTGTACAAAAACAGTCACTAAAATTGTCCCAAACTATTGTGTAATTAAAAAAATTGATTTGTTGTCTACATGTAGACCCAGCTTTTTATTCCCACTGTCTAATTTTACAGTGACTTTTGCCTACCATTGTGGAGGAAGTGAGACCATTCCAAGACAGAAGGAATTACTAAAACCAAATTAAATTTACAGTGAAATAGCTGACAGTATCTTCCTTCTAAATTGTTCATTGAAGTTTGAAGAGTTCTTATTTTTTCTTCCTCTTTTGCAGAAGAGACAGAATGATTTAGATTCTCACATAATTTTGTAGCCTGCATGGCTTAGGTGAGAATGCAAATAATGCATAAGTGACTTTATAAAAAATTATTACAAAGGTAGCATTCAACAACCTGGGCAGCAGTATGGGATAGAGGGAAGAGGAGGTCCTTGGTCATGGAGCTCTGAATGCCTTTTCTACTTATAGCCCCTTCAGAGCCAATGACCAGAGTGGTTTGCTCAGCCAAAAGTCACAAGGTGACCTGCAATGTGGCCACAGTTGATTAACTCAGAGAGGGGTGTCTCATCCAAGATATGTATTCCCCAGCAGGTCCAACGGAGGGGCTTCATACTAACTAGACTGGCCAACCAATTGGATCCTCTCTCAGAAAGAGTTCAAATATGAGCAGTTATGTTAGTCAGTAGAGGCAGAAGTAGAATCAATACAAGCCAACATTAAAAGTTGAGCCACTCCTTGAATAGAAAATTAAAGTAGGGAGTAATGATATTCATTTCCAAGGAATCAGCACAGATAGCAAGACTGTGTGTAAGACTACCGCAAACATTGGTAGGGAAGTAAAGGGAAGGATCCAAATGGAGACACACTTAATATATGTCTAAACATTTAGAAGTTATAAATCAAATCATGCCCATGTCTCAGCTCTTATTTCCATCCAACAATCTGCAGATGATGTGGTCCACACAGACTAGAGGATAAAGAAGCTGGACTTCCACCTCTCCCCTTGCTCTGTCCCATCTCCATCCCCTCCCTTTCCTGAGTGGCCTCTAAGCCTGAACGGTAGGGTGGGTCTGCTGAGGTAGGTGGAAATTGGGCTCTGACCAGGACTCCTTGGCATGGCTGGCCCTGCCCAAACCTGGGATTGGGACTCATCAGGCCAAGTGCCCTATACCACATGGGTGACCTTCCCCAGGGCCTCAGTTCTGACTCAAGATTTCCAGGTAGTTCTAAGCACCCCTGCAAAAGTTCTAAGCACCAACGTAGAGGAGCAAAGGAGAAAAGATATTTCCAAAGACGTACATTTCATGTGATCTGGGGTAGACACCCTTCTCACCCAACCCCCATCGCTTACAGATAAACACTGCCACACCCTCAGCCTTGCCCATGCTGGCTTAGAGGGCCAATTCAACCTGTGCATTCTTCTCCCATAATGTCGTTCACTTGATGGCATAGCACATTTCTAAAACACCTCCTTAGCTTATCAAATAGGAAAAGGAGCTTTATACTTCAGTGTTTTTTATATGCAAGACACTCTGAATATGGAACCCAGTTTGGGAGCCCTCCTTGCCCTGCTCAAAGGGTAGTACTGGCTGTGTGCCTGTAGAGCTTCTGCCTATACTCCCCATGTCTGCAGGCATCCTCCCCATGAGCTTCCATTATGGGTTTTCCTGTGCCCAGGACTTGAAAGAATCTAACTACAGGGCATGAAATCATGGGAAGCGAGACAAATCATTTTACCTCTTTCCTGATCAGCTTATTTTCTATACTAGTATAAGAGATAAATAGATAGATAGATAGATAGATAGATAGATAGATAGATAATAGATAGATAGATAGATAGATAGATAGATAGATAGATAGATAGATAGATATCTAGGTCTATATATGTATATGTCTATATATGTATATACCTACCTGTGTACATTTTATTTCCCTGCCATACACTAAGCTTACAGTCTTAGTGGATGGAGAATACAGAATAGAAAACAGGAAATTATAATATAAAAAGGACAGTCATGCTTCTAATCCAGACCTGGGGTCAGAAAAGGCTCCCCAGATGAAATGAAATATAAAATGAGACCTGAAGGTTGAAAAGGGAGTTAGCTGAGACAGGAAGGAAGGCATATACTAAGGCCAGAAAGGAGACTGAGAACAATGTCTTCAAGGAACTGAAAAAAGGCTGATCTTGTGCAATGGAGAGGGTGGGGGTGGGGGAGTGAGGGAATGGAGGGCCACAGAGACAGAGGCTCGGCTAGCATGGCAGGTGGGGACAGAGGGTCAGACCAGGTAACATTTGTAAGCCACAATGAAGAGTTTGAATTATACCCTCAGGGCTAACTGAAACCATCCATGGGCTTTAAGCAAGGGAGTGACACATTGCTAAATAAGGAGACAGTGACAGACCCTTCCCAATCCTCCCTAAACAAATGCCTATGATGACCTTGGCTTTTGATGTATGTTTGCCCTCTTGACTAATTTGAAACTAATTTGCAATATTGCATTTCTACGAATTATTTATTTATTTAAAATATATTTTATTGATTTTTTACAGAGAGGAAGGGAGAGGGATAGAGAGTTAGAAACATCGATGAGAGAGAAACATCGATCAGCTGCCTCCTGCACACTCCCCACTGGGGAGGTGCCCGCAACCAAGGTACATGCCCTTGACTGGAATCGAACCCGGGACCCTTGAGTCCACAGGCCGACGCTCTATCCACTGAGCCAAACCAGTCAGGGCTGCATTTCTATGAATTATTAATAAAAGGAAGAAATGGATATATCCTAAGCATAGGATAGAAGAAAACACTATTTCAACCTCTTTAATGTTCTAAGTAAAATTACTGGTTTAAAATACCTTCAAGTAAAAAGAGGATTTAAAACTCCATATTCTGTGTTTTTTCCCAGTGTGTTTTGAGTTATCTATGTAAACCTACTGGACAACCTCATATGTCTCTTCTCTGGTTGGTTCTTGCAATCTAGAATATATTTCCCATTCAAACCCAGCCCTGACATTCACATGCTGGACAAGGCATGGAAGAACAGTTTCTGTCAACTTTTGGTCCATCAGCAACTCCCGTGTATATTTTAAACATGTGAGTGTCACTTTGGGGGCATTGGAGAAAGAAAAGATATAAATCCTAATCTCAAAGTTTATGCTGTAATCAGAGAAGACCAGATAAAGAAAGGGGAGAGAAGTTCAAGGCATAAAAGCAACACTTGAGCAGGTCTGACGCAACTTCTCAAACCAACAGATTGGGAGTTAGTGTGCTTCAGTGTGTGGTCCGCCAACGTCTATGGAATCAGACTCTGCAGGGGTGTGACCTAGAATCTGCTTCTTTAATATGGACCCCATGTAAGACATGTGCTAAAATTTGAAAGCTGCTAGTAAGTGCCGCAGGGAACGAAAAGAAAGGAACGAAGATTTCATTTTCCAAAGAAGAGCTCTAAGATCACATGGAAGTTTGGTCAGGACATGAGTTGGGTGAGTCACGATTCCATGAAACTCAGAAAACCACTGACTTCCATGGGACCAACTTCCTGTCTTCAGATTGTAATCTTTTCGAGATAGGTGACCCTGCTAAGGGAAAGGCCCTCGGCCAGATTCCTTCAATGGGACAAAGAAATGGGTAAGACCATGACTCTGTGCTGTGAAGACCAGTGCACAGGACATGGCTGCCTGGATCCCCAAGAGTCTGTGGATTCCATTCATTTCAGATCAGTTTTGCCCTTCATGTCTTCTTAGAAAATTGGACAGCAGTTTTCTCCATTTCAAAAGGTGGAGCACTGTTTTCCCAGCCATTTTCCATGTACCGTCTAAGAGGCCCCCTTATGTTATGTGTTGAAGGTGCATTCTAGGAATGTGAACGACTCACTTGGTTTTCTCAGCCATGGTTTTCTCATCTATGAGCTTAATAATAGATCTACTATATACGTCTATTGAGAAAATCAGATGAAATCATGGATATAGGACACTCAGCACAGTACATAGCTGAATATGTGTTCAATAAATGTTAGACATCCTATATATAAAAGGCTAATATGCAAATTGCCCCCTCAACCGGGAATTCAACTGGGCGTTCGACCAGGGGGCGAGGCCGGCCAGCCAACCTCCTGTGTCCTCTCCCCTCTGCTGGCCCAGCCTGATCTGGGCAAACTGACCAGACCCCACCCGTGCATGAATTTATGCACCAGGCCTCTAGTAAATAATAATATTGATTATTAAAAGATCAAATAAAACTAATGAATAAATTCTGTCCTCAATGGGAAAATGCAAAATATCTAATCACTATACTACACACCTAAAGCTAATATAAAATAATATTGAATGTGAACTGTAATTAAAACATAAAAAGGGGAGGTGAGAAATGTATTATGTACCTTCTTCAAACTGGAGACAAAGACATCTTTCCAAATAATCATAAAGTAGAGAAGAAAATTTTTGTTTTGTCTGTTTGGTTGTACAATATCTTCTCCTCTATCTGTTAGTAAAAAAGAGGCCTGGCCTTCCTGGAGTTTGACTCTTGAGTGCAGTAACATAAGTTGGAAGCAGTTGAGCAGAATTCTCTCAATGGCATTGCCTGAAGAAATTCTGGATTCCTCTTCACTATATTGGAATTTGCCTTTTCTGATACACAGGAGTTTACCTTTTCTTTCAATTCTGGGGACTACCCAGAATTCTTAGCCAGAGTCAAGTTCTATATTGCATATATTCAAAAAGCCCTGGATATATAAAGTGGAATAAAAGCCAAAAAAAGAGAGGCTAAATTCTGGGTTTAGAGGCAGGTGAGCTTTGCCTACTGTGATGAGGGGAAGCTTCATGGAGATTGTTGTATATCCAGATGGATCAGTCATATCTCCATTTCCACTTCTACTCTTACTATCAAAGAACTCCCTCCGTTCTCCCTGTGTGAAGGTATTGCCCACTTATAACATTTCCTATCCCATGGCTTCTGCCCAATATCTCTTGTCTAAATTTCTCTTCACTCTTTTCCACCCTAATCTCTATGGATTTCCTCAAATCTTGCATTTCAGTTTCCCAGAAGAAAATATCTGATTAATCAAGCACTGTCATCTGGTATAGAATACCTGTTAGACAAAGTTCTTTTGCCAGATTGACTTAGAGACCACTACCCAGACTATAGATGTTTGACCAGATGCTTTGGCCAGGAAAGTGGGATCCTATGGAAGAGGGAATGGTGACCCTTATGGATGGATCTGTGAGGCAAAGGCAGTGGGCAGTAAACATCGTAGACACGAATAGTGTTGTGACCAAGACAGGCTCCCTGGTCAGTCATTTAGATTCTCTCATAGGCAATGAAAAACCACTGAAGATTTTGAACAAAGACTTAACTATTAGAATATTGTTTAGATAAATCAATTACTAATTGTGTGGGGAAAGGATTACCAGCCCAGAAGGTATAAAGAATGCCATGGAGGATGCTGTAATTGTCCAGATAAGAGGTTATCAGTCTTGAACTAAGAGTTAGGCAAGGCTTTATATCCAGCCTTAGGGAATGGAAATAAACAGTTGGTAAGAAAGGCATTTAGAACAATTACACCACTGGTTGGATGGAGAAGACACTGTCAAAAAGAACTCTGAGGTTTTAAATTTGTGTGACAATACCAAAAATGCTAACAAGAAATTCAAACCAGTTTGTGGGAGGACAGAAAGAATCAGTTCTACTTTGGTAATAGTAACAATTCAAGATGGAAGGAAACTTTCAATAGTCAGAATAGGTGATTTTTAAACTTTACATTTTTAATTTTAATGTGGATACCTGTCTTCAAATGAAATCTCAAGTGGAAGTCTAAACTGTCTAACAAAATAAAAGTAAAACTGTTCTTGTTGAGGCAGGATTGGGTAGGAGGGTCCCAGAGCCTTCCCACTCAGGTCTTCTCCTTTCACTTCTTCCACCTTCAACACATACCTAAGGGGGCTTCTTAGACGGTACGTGGAAAATGGTTGGGAAACCAGTGCTCCACCTTTTAAAATGGAGAAAACTGCTGTCCAGAGAGGCAAAGTGAATTGCCCAAAGGCAGACAACTGGTCAATAGCAGATCAAGAATGAATAGCAGGATTTCCTATTGCACAATTCACTATTGGAATGTGTAATGCGTGCCTGGCCCTGTACTGGGGGCGTAGGCTACAACGTGACAGAGATAGATTCAGGCTCTCTTCACAGAATCTATATTCTAAACACACAAGGGATACATTCAGAGTAATGAAGGTTATGGAGGAAATAGAATAGACTGCTGTGGGAGAGGGTAGTGGACATGGGCTGGCTGGCAGTCAGAGTAAGCAGGAGCCTGCTGTGTGGAGAATCAGGGGAAGGGGGCCCAGGAAGGAATAGCATTTGCAAAGACCCTGAGGCAGAAATGAACCTGATATAGATGAAGAAGGGAGAGGCACCAGTGTGGTTGAAAGACAATGAATAAGTGAAGAGATAAGTGATGCAAGGGGATTGACGGCAGAGAAGCAAGCTGGGGCCAGTTGTGCACCTCCTGCTTTGTGAAATTTGATGTGACAGCAAGTTGTTTGAACGGAGAGATCCAAGAGACACTGGGAATTCAAATCAAGTGTGGGCCAGAAATGCAGGTGTGTGGTTTTAAAAGATGATTATTTTCCTTTTATTGTGGAATATTTTTATTTATTTATTTTTATTTTTTCAATTGCAGTTGACATTCAATATTATTTTGTATTAGTTTCAGGTGTAGGCATGGTGATTAGAGAATCACATTCTTGACAAAGTGTTCTCCCTGATATTTCTTGTACTCATCTGACACCATGCACAGTTATTACAATATTATTGACTATATTTCCAGTGCTATACTCTACATCCTCGTGACTATTTTGTAACTACAGGTTTAAGAGGCTGTATCTTCTCAGGGAAGAGCCATTTGAAACTCTGGAAATACATCAGGCAACCAAAGGCAAGAGCGCAAGGAGAAAGGAAATGGGCTGATGACATAAACTTAGGGAATATTTATGGGAAAGAGCAAAACATGCGCAGAACTAACAGAGCTAATAAAAACATTAGTTACCCGGTCAGTTTGGCTCGGTGGTTGAGTATTGACCTAGGAACTAGGAGGTCATGGTTCCATTCCCTGTCAGGGCATATGCTCAGGTTGCGGGCTCAATCCCCAGTGGGGAGGTATGCAGGAGGCAGCTGATCAATGATTCTGTCTAATCATTGATGTTTCTCTCTCTCTCTCCCTCTCCCTTCCTCTCTCTAAAAATCAATAAAATATATTCTAAAAAACATCAGTTAAGTGCACCCTCATAAGAAGCCATGGATGCCATGACCTTCAAAACTGGGGACTGTGTCAACATTTTCAAATTCTGCCATTTTTCAAAAAAAAAAAAAAAAAAGGCAAAGACATGAGGAATTAAGAGTCTTCAGCGTGGTAACTAGGAAAACACAATATCCAGATACCTGAAAGCACAGTCTCCATAGCACAAAATATAAGATCTAGCTTGTTCCTGGGCTATATTTTCTCTGTCAAGTTTGTACCGGCTTAGCCATCATGCAATAACATAACTCTTCTAGATTTAATGGTACAACACCTAGGGGATCCCAATTCAAAAGTCAATAGGCTTTAAAGAAGTAGATTTTAAAGGACCACAAAAAACTAAAGGAATAGACAATATATTTCTCTGTATGAAAAATATGAAAGATGCTATTCTATATAATAAGTCAGTTAAAATGCAAGGTGTGCCTCCATTCTTTCTATCAATTAGTATGTATGCCTTGATTAATCCTTGGGTTTAAATGTGGGGAAGTATAACTAATTCATTCAGAGTGAGATCATCCTATATAATAAAAGCCTACTATGCAAATTGTCCCCTCAACCAGAGTTCTGCTGGGAGTTTGACCATTTGGCCAGTCGCTATGACATGCACTGACAACCAGGGGGCAGACGTTCCAACCAATAGGTTGGCTTGCTGCAGGCACTGGTGGGCTGGACTGGAAAGTGAGGTGTGAAGTGAGAGCCATCAGGAAGCTCCCAGGGTTTGGCCCGAGCCTGGGTGGAGGTGGACGGGGAGGGAGCCAGTAGGGACTGGGTGGCGTAGGAGGCTGCTATGCGTGATCTGAGAGCCATGGACTGCACAGCCCTCTGCAGCCTGTGGCTTTCTCAGTGCACAATTTATAATCTTCAGAGCTGCTTCTTTTTATTTAAATTCCACTAACTACTCCAGCAAAGTGGGTAGTACCATTGCGGGGGGTTGCAGGGGAGGAAGACATGGGCCCAGCCTGCCTGCCCAGGCCAAGAGGCAGCCTCAGGCTCCCGGGTCACAGTAGAGAGAGAGGCAGGGCTGAGGGAGAGAAACTGAGTCCAAAACTTGAAAGGAAGAAGGAGGCAGCAAGGGGCGGAGGGTGACAGCTGCGCAGGGGCCTAGAAAAGCTGCTGGGTGGGGGCAGGGGAGGAGCCCGATGTCTCTCCCACAGGACAGACTCTATAGCCCTCCCTCCTCCTTCCCGTGACCCATCACCCCAGCTCTCCTCTGAGGCCTTGCCAGGGCTCACCCCACCCATAGCATAGCCCCACCCTGCCCCGCACAGCCTTTGGGGAGCTCTGCCCCCAGAGGAGAAACGGGGAGGCTACAGACAGGAGGTTGCAGGAGGAGGGAGCAAAGCAGGGCCCACCAAGTTAGATGGAGGGGAGGGAGGAAGAGACCCCGCAGGACTGAGGACAGAGCTGGGCAGGGAAGGAGGGCCATGCTGAAGCATCACCCTTGGTTGAAGTAGAAATCCTTCACTGGGCCTCTAGTTTATTCAATACTTCCCTTACGTTGGGATAATGGAAACTGCAGCAAAGTAAAGGCACGCCCACGAAGCCTACAAAGGGTTTCCATGCACACGATGCAATTTACTTCATGTGGCAGCTGAAGAGGGTGAGCAGAGCCTCAGAAGGACATGTGGTCTCCAAGACCAGGGGTTGGAGGGAAAGTTTTTGCCGAGCATTCCGTGCTGTGAGTTACAATCTATATATATATAAAAGCCTAATATGCTAAGTGTCCCACTGAGGAGTCGACTGACTGGTCGCTATGATGCGCACTGACCACCAGGAGGCAGATGCTACGACTGGTAGGTTAGCTTGCTGCTGGGGTCTGGCCTATCAGGACTGGGTGAGACAGGGCCGAACACACTCTGGAGCCCTCCCACAGTCCCTCCCCGGTCACCGGCCCCGATCGGCCCTGATTGGGACTGGGCGAGATGGCCCTGATCGGCCCCAATCGTCGGCCAGGCAGAGGGACCCCACCTGTGCATGAATTTTGTGCACTGGGCCTCTAGTTTATTCAATAATTCCCAGTGATGGAAGGCAAACTCCCCTTTGCACAGGGCTTAGCCCTTGGAGGTTATAGAGGATTACATGAGTGTTTGGACTCTTCCCGTGGCCCATGTTTCAGGAAAATTGGACTAGATGGTTGCAGCATCTCCCCTGCCAAGTACATACACATTCACACACACTAGACAACATATTTCACTTCTGTATTGTTTAGACACCTGTTTCCTAAGTGCCCTTTAAGCATAGCAGTTTATAGCAGGATAAATGTCTACAATTTGTATTTCTAGTTTCCAAGGCCTCTCATTTCCTCCCATTTCCCCTTTCCTTTTTCCTTTCCCTTGCCCCACATCCTGCTGGGCAAGCCCTCCGCTAAGCCACTCAGTAGCACTTCATACACAAGGGTATTTTCTAGTCAGAATAAGACCATGAACCTGGAAAGTTTTGTAATCAGCATGACTATTTCTGAGGCAGAATGACTGCCAGATTTACTTAAGATCATACAACTAGCCCTGGCCTGAAAATGATGTAATCCACTAACCTCTTTACCATGACCAGGCCTATAGAAACCACCACCCATATGAGGACACATTGAAGTTGCTCTCCCTTATTGCAAGTAAAGATTGAGAGTGCTCAGTGCCACAAAGATAAATATGCACCTGTCTTTACATTTCATTTTTTTATATATATTTTTATTGATTTGAGAGAGGAAGAGAAAGGGAGAGAGAGACAGAAACATCAATGATGAGAGAGAATCATTGACTGACTGCCTCCTGCATGCCCCAGACTGGGGATCGAACCCATAACCTGAGCATGTTCCCTAACCAGGAATGGAACCATGACCTCCTGGTTCATAGGTCAACATTCAACCACTGAGCCACACTGGCCAAGCTACATTTCTTAATTCAGTGATTGTCTGCACATTACAAGAGGACTATACCACCCCAAAGAACAGCTTCTTAAGAAACCACTGGAATTTCTGCATTTTAATTGAGAGTGAGAAGGCAGGGCCAATCAATTTCAGAGACTTATTATTTCCCAACCTACTCTGCCCTCACCCACCAGTTATGTTCCCAGTGGTCAGAAATTATAAGCATTTATCTACTCTGCCATGGAAAATTGTTTATTCCCTATTTGTAAAATTCCATAGACCAAGTAACCTGCAGATTAATTCACACGATTAACTAAATATGTTCTGGCACTTTTGGTTTGGATGAATTAGCCCAGTTTTATACCTAATTTTAGTTCCTCCCTGAAAAATATACCAACAACCTTAGTAAACAGAATTATCTGCTATATACACAGAATTACTATGCTTAGTGAATGAGGAAGTGATGAACAAAAACCCAAACAGACTGAAATTTTATAATCAGAAACACGGAAGACCATCTTATTAATGGTAGCTCGCCAGTCTCTTTGAGCGATTCAGCTATGACAATTAGTCTCAGGGGCATGTACCAAGAGGCTTCTCAAGCTTGACTCAATTCTATTTATCATGATATCGTGTTCGGTAACAGGCTGGTATAAAACCGGCTTCGCCAGGGTGTGTTTTTGCCCCTGGGTCCAAAGTCTTAATTCATATTCACTAAGTGAAGAATCATCAATGATTATACTATCAAAGGGAACACAACGGAATTGGGAGTTGATAGCATCAACTGTCAGCTGGGGTTGAAAACAGGCAAAGACATAGATCAGGTATCCTTCAGACAACGTGAGACAGACTTAGAATGCTGCAACTTGGGGCGTGGCCATGTCTATGGAATGACTACATCCACTCCATAGGGTTTTAAAACAATGGGCTTAGGATTAGAAGATTTGTTTTTCAACTACACTATGAATGGTCAGAGTTGATTCAATTAGTGATGCAGAATTAAAGTCAGGCTCATGGTTGGAAAAAATGACTACCTGGTGCTTCAGCCAACTAGGTCATGTGGCATGGTGAAGTTGTGTAAGTATGGAAAGAAACAAGTTTAGAAAAGAGCTGGACGTCAACAGTTTCTATCCTTGCTCATCCTAAGGTTCCACCAGGATCTTAGTCTTAGATGGGCCATACGCCAGAGTGCAGTGCCTTGTTATTCCCATCTAGTCTTTACCTTTCCTTGGGAGCAATGCCTGATGATTGGCTAATCTTCCTTGCAACTTAGATGCCACTAGGCCTTTCCCCAGGCTTTATGTATACTTGGGAATTTTAAGTAAGACATCTAGTAAAGAAAAACAATTTCTACCAATGTGCTTTAAAAAGTATTCCATGAACAGATAATAAATCCTTGATGAGGTGCTCTTTCCTTTTTGTTAGCCTGCTGTATGCCACACCAATGAAAGAAGAACCCTCCCAAACAAAAAAAGGCAGGACTTACTAGCTGTAAAGAAGTGGATGATTGATGTTTTATTTTTAATTCTGCTCAGTGCTATACATGCATTATTTCAGTTTAGAGCATAGCTCCAGAGATAAAATATCTGAGTTCCAATTCCGGTTCTTCCATATACTAGTTGTATGACTTAAGACAAGTCTCTTAACCTCTCTTTGCTTGGTTGCTCACTCATAAAATAGGAACAAAAATGGAACTTCAGTGACAATAAGTAAATTTGTGGTGGGAAGTTAGATAGACATGAGCAGAGCAAGGACGATGGGCCAGGTACAGAAGGTGAGCAGGGTGAGAAGTCCAGGGTTCCTGGCAATGGGCAGAACTGGGGAAAAAGGACCTCACCCCAGGGTAAACTTTCCTCACCTAGCACGTCTCTGGCCATGCCGTTCAGACCGTCGCTGATCTTTCCTCCCCTGGCATGTTGCTAGTCACGTGGTAAGCTCCCTTAGAGGGGTCCCTTGCACAAGCACTACCTCAAGCATTAACCCATAGGGATAATGTCTAGGCCTCAGTTGTGTTTCAGATCCAGGCCCAGAAAAGCAGTACAACCAGACAAGCAATGCCACGGCTGACATCAGCACCAGCTGCACTGACTAGTGACCTGCTGCCCAGCGGCTGACCAATCAGTGGAGACCAGGACCCTGAGGGGACACACCTGGGAAACTGATGAATATTCTATTAAGATCCTCCCCTTGGACCTCTCCTGAAATCCCCACTCTAAAAGCCCTTAGGATGGAGGAACCGGGTGCATGCCCTCGCCTTTCGGCTTCCTCTCCTCTTTCCCCACCCAGGCTCCTTAACTTTACCTTCTTTTCTCCGAAGCTCCAAAGGCCCTTCTTTTACTTCTATCACTTGTGTTCTGAGCTCATTCCTCCTATGGCTCACTTCTTCTACCTCTGTGACTTTCTAAATACACTTTCTCTTATAGTTTGAGTCTTGGCCCAGAATTCTTTTTTAGCCAGAACTCAAGTACAGAAGTTGCTGAACTGAGGTCCAATACCAGAACAACTGGTGCCATTTTCACCACCAGAAAAATAACATATGTATGCAAAGCAATTAAACAGCTTTGGCATCTGGAACAATGTAGAGAGCCATTACTATTACTACAAACCACATTTTAAAATGTGGTTTATAACTGAGGGTTTCACCCCGGTATCATAGGAGCAGGTTAAGAACTGCCTTAAGGCACAGTGTTTTATAGATGGTTAGGTTACTTGCTCATATGATGATATTGACTCCAATTTCTTCCCTCGAGACTCCAGAGTAGCATCTCATCATCCAAGTAATCCTCCTGAGAGTGGAGACAACACCTTCAGGCAGCAGTGTGGTTTTCTCCAACAGCCCCTCCCCATTCTGCGTCTTGAAAGGAAAGTCCATGTTACTTGTTTCTTTTTACTTGTTTACATGAAAATGAAGGGATCTGAATTTGCCTGAATGGGCCTCTTCCACCAGTCTGCTCTACCAAGGATGGATGCCTCAATGACATGCATAGCCCTAGTGGTGGCCAAGGGGCTACTGGATACAGTGGGTGTGGATGGATCTACAGTCCGTGGATTAAAAGGACAAAGAAGCCCTAACGTGGGTGTTGTCAAGAGGCCTGGGTTAGGTTTGGAATGAAGTGACGGCAAAAGGAGACTAAGAGAGTGAGGAAAAGGAAGGGATCTGAAGTGCCACACTTTTAAGAGTGCACTTTGCTCTCCTCAGACTGCAATCTTCCAAGGTGCCAGGGATGTGTCCAACTGATCTTTGTATCTGCTCTTTCCTGCTCTGTCCCCTTTGGCAGCTACTAGCCACAGGTGTTACTAAGCACTGGAAACTCAGCTAGATATGCTGAGTAGAAAATACACACCGGAGCCCTGGCTGGTGTGGCTCAGTTGGTTGAGCGTCATCTCATGCACTGAGAGGTTGCCGGTTGGATTCCTGGTCAAGGCACATGCCTGGGTTAAGGGCTCGATCCCCAGTAGGGGCCGTGGCAGCAGATCGATGGTTCTCTCTCATGGATGTTTCTCTCTCTCTCTCTCCCTCTTCCTTCCTCTGTCTCTCTAAAATAAAAACAAAACGTATTTAAAAAATACACACTGGATTTCTAAGACTTCATATGATAAACAGTATATATCTCATGAGTTATTTTTTAAAATATAACTATGACTGAAATGATATGTTGGTTTTATTGAGTTAAATAAAATATATTACTAAAGTCCACGTTACTTGTTTCTTTTTACTGTTTTATGTGAACATTTTTTAATTTGAACATCTTAAAATCTTATATGTGACTCACATATTTCTATTACACAGGGCTGATTTAGACCATGGCTCCTCTGAATCTGCCTGAATGGGCCTCTTCCATCAGCTTGTTCTGAGGTTAGAGGGAAGAAATTGGAGTCAATATCATCATATGAGCAAGTAACCTAACCATCTATAAAACACTGTGCCTTAAGGCAGTTCTTAACCTGCTCCTATGATACCGGTGTGAAACCCTCAATTATAAACCACATTTTAAAATGTGGTTTGTAGTAATAGTAATGGCTCTCTACATTGTTCCAGATGCCAAAGCTGTTTAATTGCTTTGCATACATATGTTATTTTTCTGGTGGTGAAAATGGCACCAGTTGTTCTGGTATTGGACCTCAGTTCAGCAACTTCTGTACTTGAGTTCTGGCTAAAAAAGAATTCTGGGCCAAGGATGGATGCCTCAATAATGTGCATAACCCTAGTGGTGGCCAAGGGGCTACTGGATACAGTGGGTGTGGATGGATCTACAGTCTAGGGTGTTCATACACATGGGGGAGGTCCCTTGTGGTGCCAAAAAAAAGCAGGGGCAAGAAGAGAAGAAGAATCTGCCGGGAAGAGGAGCCTCACAATTGTCAGGGAGAGTCCTGGGTAAAGGCAGTCTTGAGGAGGTCAAAGAACATGCATGCATAGTTCCAGCAGATGACAATGAGAGAGCCGCAAGGAGCAAAGCTTGTGATTGGCTTTTGGGCTGCCAGTTTTCCAAATAGGGCTATGGGCTGGGTGCTCAGTGCTGTGGAGAATCAGGTCATTGTAGCTGGCAGTTATTTCCTTGCTGAAGAAGCCAACTTGATGGCTGAGAGCAAGAGGAGGAAATATAAGACATTTGGGATGAACCAAACAAAATGGAGATACTTGTCTGTATTTGTCTCCATAATTATGTCTTCACTGAAGGAAGAGACCAGCACCTCAAAATAAGTAGCGGACCCAGCCTCTGGGCTAAGTCAAGGGCCAGAACTTGAGGCCCTAAGGTCTGCCAAAAAGAAAGCAGCACACTCTGGCACAGAGAATTAAAAAGCAGGGGCGCTGGCATAGGGAATAAAGGAGCGTATAGTTCGTAGCAAGGTAGAAACTCAATCTCGAGAATAACACAGAAACTGAGTTGTTAAAACTGGAGGCAAAGCCAAAGCTGTCCTGGCAAAGAAAAATTTTCCCTGAGTCCCAGACACTTAAGCCGGAGCTCCCTCCACCTCTCCTGACTAAGGTCAGTCAAGGGCAAGCAGTCTCAGCTGTGGGGAGAGGACGGCCAGCAAAGGCTGAGAACATTGTAGTACCTGACAATTCCCCAAGATAAGATAGGCATCCCGACTCTGCTGCCCTAGTACCATCAGGTTAGTAGAATCCTTATGATACAAGGGGAGTAGAGTCGGACTGTGGAATCAGATTAGTGGAATACATATAGTAGGGATTATATGTTTTTCATGATCCCTGATAAGTAAGGAATGTTTAAACAGATAGCATCTTGGTCTGGGAAGGGAGTAGGGGAATTAATAAGATGGAAAGAAAAAAAGTGGGATGACTTTTAATGGTCCAGCCTTCAACGTTACTGTATGGCCTTAAAGAGATCATTCCCTCTCTCTCAGCCTCAAGTTCTTATTTATAAAATGAAAATTGAATCAGATGATCTAATTGGCTTGTCTAAATTATTTTCATCTTAAGTAAACACAATACATACAATATTGTCATATCCCCTCAACCAAAGTGGCCACATGGAAAGATTTCAGGAAATGTTTTGAACTTAAATGGAAATATCAAACAGAAGCATATACAGAGTACTTAAGGCAATTCTAGTAAAATATCTTTGAGTTCTTAACTCATATTCCAGTTAACCCCACATAATTCCTGAGAAATTTTGTTGCCTAAGTACTTTGCTGTCATTACCACTATTGCAAAAATATTGCCCATTATTTCAATTCTTCATTATCCTGCCTTCTTGGCCTTTATTTTATCTCACTGTTATTCAAACCATAAATCAGTTTAGATCAGTGGTTCTCAACCTTCTGGCCCTTTAAATACAGTTCCTCATATTGTGACCCAACCATAAAATTATTTTCGTTGCTACTTCATAACTGTAATGTTGCTACTGTTATGAATCGTAATGTAAATATCTGATATGCAGGATGGTCTTAGGCGACCCCTGTGAAAGGGTCGTTCGACCACCAAAGGGGTCGCGACCCACAGGTTGAGAACTGCTGGTTTAGATGTTTTCTGTATTGAGCATACAACTGCATAGGAGTATCTATTTATTAAGGGATACAGCCTATCCTATATAATAAAGAGGTAATATGCAAATTGACCGTCATGCCCTCACACAAGATGGCCGCCCCCATGTGGGCACAAGATGGCCACCACAAGATGGCTGGCAGGGGAGGGCAGTTGTGGGCGATCAAGCCAGCAGGGGAGGGCAGTTAGGGGTGACCAGGCTGGAAGGGGAGGGCAGGTGGGGATGACCAGACCTGCTGGGGAGGGCAGTTAGGGACGACTGGGTCAGCAGGGGAGGAAAGTTGGGAGCAACCAGGCCATCAGGGGAGCAGTTAGACATCGATCAGGTTGGCAAGGACGCGGTTAGGGAGTGATCAGGCTGGCAGGCAGGTGAGCAGTTGGGAGCCAGCAGTCCTGGATTGTGAGTTGGACATCCTCCGAGGGGTCCCCGATTGGAAAGGGTGCAGGCTGGGCTGAATTTCATGCACTGGGCCTCTAGTTAAAGTAGATTTGGAAAAGTCGGTTTGGTTGGGGTCCTCTACTCAGCACAAAAATGATCCAAACCAGAGTGTGCCAGAAGCAGAGCCAACATGAGCATACGCATGTACCCGTGCGCTCACAGCTACTTAGAGCTCATGGAACCCCTTTTCCCTTGAGTTGCTCTGGAAGCAAAGTCACAGCCACTGGGCACTCAGTAAGCAGAGGCACAAGCTGGTCCGAATGTACAGCCCAGAAAATCTACTCCTTAAACACAGAAAGCTACACTTCTTTTCAAATAGAACTGGAAGGCTCCCATGAACTATTTTGCTTGTGGCCTGAACACTGCTAGCTTTTAGTGCCTAGTCTATTAAAGGAAAGAGAAGGTTGTTAAGAAAAGGAAGGTTACAAAAAAAAAGAAAAAAAAGAAAGAAAGAAAGAAAGAAAGGAAGAAAGAAAGAAAGAAAGAAAGAAAGAAAGAAAGAAAGAAAGAAAGAAAGAAAGAAAGAAAGGAAGGAAGGAAGGAAGGAAGGAAGGAAGAAAGAAAGAAAGAAAGAAAGAAAGAAAGAAAGAAAGAAAGAAAGAAAGAAAGAAAGAAGGAAAGGAAGGTTACTGGTGTAGGTAAATAGTAAATAAATAAATACAATTTTAGTTACTAATTTTAAAAATCTTTTGGCACAGGAGATGGGGACTTAGCTAAGGATGCTTGGATGATGCCCTTTAACCCGGCATAAAGCTATGACAAAGGAAACAGCACTATCTTTGCTTGTAAAAAATGGTAAGATATAACAGGTGGATTTTGAGTAAAGTGAGTCTAATTTCATTTCAACCAAGATTTAAGAGTTTCACAGATTCACTGGATGTTGAGGATTTATCATTGTTCCTTGCTGTGTGCTGACACTATTGAATGATTACTTCCACAGTGGGTGATACATTTTAAATATATGAAAGAGAAATTTGTCTTCTCACAGCATCTCATTTTGGGGCATAATTTTTACCATTTAAGTCAAGTAAGACATCATGATAAACTTTTATTAAAATGACTGTACTATTGGTGTAAAACCAACACCAAAATCTTTGATTTTCCCGAGGTCATTAAGAGCTGTGGTCCAGGGGTCAATCAGGGAAAAAGGAGACATATGTTATACTTTAAACAATAATAAAGAGAGAGAGAGAGAGAGAGAGAGAGAGAGAGAGAGAGAGAGAGAGAGAGAGAGAAAGAGAGAGAGAGAGAGAGAGCTGTGGTCCAACTGTTGTGCCCAATGAGCAGAGAGGTAGAACAAAGCCAAGAAACTTAATCAGCATTTCACACATCCTAGAATATCAGGTATAAAAGTCCAAAAATGTTAGAAAAACAAAACCATGTGAGACAGAAACTTTGGAAACATTAAATATTCTCTTCCTCTAGACTTGAGGTTGTTCCCAGATAACAGGCCTGGTAATTTGCTGTGTGTTTTTTCCCCTCTTGCTGCTGGCTAGTTTGGCTTCTATTTTGAGGGTAACTCCGCTCCTCTGTGTACGTTGTGTTTTTGTGGTTCACATTGATGTTTGCCACCCAGAGTCCTGTGATGACTCACAGCCCCAGCTCCACGGGGCCTGCCACAGGTCTTGGTGGCTTGGAATGACACACCATCCTGACTCCCACTTCCAGAAAGGAAACATTTAGTTCAGGAGAAAAGCAGCAAGGGCACATGTCCTTGAGTCTCTTAGCTGTTAAAACTTACTTGTAAGTTATTGGCATAAAGGCAGTTAGTGGATTAAACCAGCAGCAATTTGGTCAAGTGCCTCATCCCTACATGAAAGAACAAAACGCTGGCTTTGTTTCTCAAATTGTCTGAACCTTTCATCATTTTCAAAATAGTATTGCTGGTGCCATCTAGTGGAACTACTTGAAATCTCACAGCCTTGTGATGAATCCTTCAATCAAGACATTTTCTGAGACTGGGACTCTTTGTATGAGGTCTGCTATATATGTTTTCTCATTTTTTTTTTTTCTGACATGAGAATGTGGAGAACCAGGGCACTCTTTTTAATTTAACATGAAAGTCCTCCCAGGATAGTTTGAGGGACAAAATTTGTTACATCAGCATAGGATCTTGTCAATTGCTCCTATTTCACAAACCTTTGGGCAAGTGGTTCACTTTCAGGAGTTTTTCAAACTTTCCCTCCTTGTTATCTGAGAAAGGAGCTATTACTTACCAGCTTCAATTGAGTGCAGTGTAACAAATGTCTATTTGGAGCTTACCAATGGGGATGAGGTAAACTACAAAGAGATCATTATGAGTTGAGCAGTTGATTCTCACAGGATCTGCTGTGAGCAATGTGAGGAAACCAAGGGGAATGTTTTATGAGAAGTCACACTATGTCCACAAACATTGGAGTGCATTTGCCAGACCTGAGGTCCTGGGCAAATACACTGCACTCGCTCGAGTCTGGAGAGATGCGCTGGAGCCGTTTCCCTGATTCCCTTCACTGTCCCAGTTCTGCTCACCTTTGGTGTGAGCTTGGGTATCTCTTCAGTTGTGAAGCCTTTCTTGAGCCACCCTACAGTGCCCCTCCCACTACATGCACAGTAGATAAAATCTCTCTTATTATATGCTCTCAGAGCACCATGTTCCTTTTCTTTATCACAGTTGTAATTTGTTCTTATTTGATTAATATCTGTCTCTCCAACTAGACTGTGAGCTCCACGAAAGCAATGAGGTTTTGTTCTTCATTGTAACCTCAGGACCTACTTTACTTAGGTGCTCAATTAATATTTACTGGATGGATGCGTGGATGGATGGATGGATGGATGGATGGATGGATGGATGGATGGATATATGGATGGGTGGACGGACTATCTTCGACTTCAATAGCAAACCTTAAAAATCAGAAATCAAACTAAATTGTCAAGGAAGATAACAAATGCATAGATTGACTTTGGGGGCTACACTTGGAGAAAGAAATCAGCAGTTCTCGCTGAACTCACAGCAAGTGGTCACTGCTCCTCTGAAAAAGCACTTAATAAATTTTAATTGTGTTGGCTCTTCAGGGCTAGAGACCAAGTTTTTCTGGTTCATCTCAACATTTTACGTGCCTACATTTAACAGGCACTTATTCAATGTTTGGGGTGGGCAATGTTTAGGGAACAGAAGGGACCTAATGTCTTAAACTCAGTGGACTCTGATGTTCCTTGATAGATAGCGTTTGCCTCCCATATTTTCCTAACTTGACCAAAGCTGCTAATCCTCTCATTTTTTTAAACATCAGAAAAGCAGAGCCCAAATTGACTAAATGACCTGTCCAAAGTTACATGGAAGTTCATCACTGAGTAAGCATTACAACTCCAGATCTATGCTCCTTCCATGTCATTATTCTACAATACTCTCTAGGGAAGCTGGCACCAAGCTGACCAAACTCTACCAGAACCTTAGTTAAAATAGCCTGGTATAAGAATTCTAAATTCTGAATTTAGTCTTATAAAAAGCAAACAAACAAAACAAAATAAAACTAAAATAGTGAGTGAGCTCTAGTCCCCAAGAAACATTCTCAAGATAAATAGATAATTTAGACATTTTTATGAGAAAAGCTTAAAATACATCAAAAGACAAAATATAACACCATGTGTTGAAAATATCTTTTTTATTATAAACAATATAAACACTTCCTAATATATTTTGCAAATATAACACATTTTCTTTTCTTTGCCTGAGTTTTTATAAACAAGATCTCTCAGACGCCTCGATGGTCATTCATATATTCAACAAATGCCAAGTGCCAGGCACTGTAAAAAGTACTGAGGAATTGGTTTTAAAGGGAGAGAAAAAGACATTGTTGCAAGTCCTCAGAAGGGCCACAATCTATTTAAACTGTTTTCTTTATCTTAGATGTTTTAACTTACCTCCTTTCTATATATAAGATATATTTTGTTTATAAATAAAATAGCCTATATACCCAAGGTAAATTAGACAACTAAAACAATTGACTTGATAAAAATAGGGTAAAAATGCTACTTTTAATCTTAATCCAATAATTTTATGAGAAATTATCTTAGACAACTTTGATAACAATTTTAATACTTTACTTTGATTTTTTGAAAGACCTGAAGTATTTGAATACAGAGAGGTTGTTCCTCTTTATCTTCTATAAATAAGCAAAGAAATATTTGTGTTCTTTGAAAGTAGCCATTGAGTCATTGTTAAAAGGAAAATTAAACAGAATCCAAAGGCCTCATCTACTGTCTTCACTATTAGTCTCTGTCTCCTACCTTTAGTGACGTTGATGTGGCCTTCGTGTCTGTATGAAATGGTACATATACACCCAAATCCTTCAATGCAAAACCCATATTATTTCTTTGCAAAGTTGTTTATAATATATTTATTACAGACACTTCCTTTTGGTTTATTTTTGTTCTTCTCTGGCTACCATATGGTCCCCCAAATTCTATTTTTATACTATTTTATATTTTTTGACAAAGATGACTTATTAATTATATAAATGTGATATGCTTATGCCTTTGCAAAATTTCCTTATAAATATATTAAAAATTATGCTAACTCTCCAACAGACCATTTATGTTTCATTTTTTTGATGTTGGGAAATATTGTCAGTTATTGCTTCTATATCTCACACAAAAATTAAATGACCTTTAGAGAAATTGAATTTTATTAGTTTAAAATTCAATGTGGTTCCAGCCACGCATAGCCATATAGATATTATATAGTCAAAGATAACTTACTGAAGCTTGTTCACAGAACGAAGCTTTCCCTGATATCTGCCCCTCCCCCACTCCCTCCTTCCCAGATCCTTGAATCCTTATCCCAAATGTTCTTCAGGATTTAAATAACAATATTTAAAAGACACTTAACACCACAATAGGGAGTTTGCTGGCATGACCCGAACAACACGGTTAGTCCAGATGCTGTATTCAAACTGTATGGGTCCGTTGAAAAAATAGATATAACCTATAAGAAAAAGACCAAAAAAAGAAAAATCAAATTTGAAAGCAGTAAGGGTTTACTCCAGCTACTCTTAAAAAGTCCATTCTGCCAGATGCCACTTTTTAAAAAATATGCCAACATTTACTTATCTTTATAAACCCTGCTAACGCTTTACTATATGGCTTATAGTTTGAGGGGAAAGGGCTAAAGTTTCCCAGCTCACCTAAATTATCACCTCAAGTTAGTTGTCTTTTCATGAGTTCTCGTTTTGATGCCTGAAGTATTGATGTTAGTTATTTATTGTAAGTTAGGGGTTATATCCCTTTTCATAATTAAAGTAAAAATCATTATACAATTATGATAGCCATTGATCTTCATCTATAAAGTACTCCCCACTCTACCCCTCATTTGAATTATGGCAATACTCCTGCATCTTGGCATCTTTAAGCATGGTTTTAGATAGTGTTTAAGGTTTGGCAATCATTAAGTAAAATTCTCATTTATGCTAAGCATGATATTTTTTGCTTGCTGTCTGTGGAAGTAGTCACACGGACGGACTAACTCCTTAATGACAACATTTATGAGCACATCTAAGTCCTATATAAAAATCCTTTATAAGGGAATGATTTTGAAGGAGTATAGAAGCCCTCAATTATGGCCAGTGCAATGGAATTAGTTACCATTTTTCTCGTAGACAGCATCTACATTATCACCGATTCCTGGGAAGTCCTCTTCTATTAGTCTGGGGTAGTCTTTATCCATCATATGGTTAGTATCATCATAGCTATTTAATAAGAAGAAAAAAAAACCTCTTAAGTAGGTTCTATTTCTTAGAAAGTACTTAGAAATAATACAATCAATATAATGGTATCTTTCAAAATTGACAAGTTTTAAATTTTAAGTTCATTTAAAACATCTAGTAGATTTTAAAAATAAGGAATTACAATACTGAGTGTATAGTGGATGTCTGGTGAGTATTTTTTGACTTGGCTTAAAGGCCATCTTTGTAAGGACAGTTACAAGCTCACTTACATTTCACAAATTGCTTGAAAGTAGATTATTAGAAAAGTGTTCTTAGAGCGAAATCAACATATGTTAATGAATTGAATACTTTTCTATTGTGTAAAAGAGGGTTTTAGCATCTATGTGTAAAAAAGATGGCTTTAGCATAGTTGAGCTACAACCAATGGCTTAGAAAGAAGAGTGGTGAGAATTATATGAATATATGTGTATCTTCAAGAGGACTTGAAACTTGAAAATCTCTGTCTGAGAGGCTGCGTGCAAGAGCTGACACAAAACAGAAATTAAATGACACTCCAACATTTTAAATAATGCATGAGATAATAACTTAAAGTCGTGAGAGATGGACAAGACTCACTTTGCCTCTGTGACACAAGATAATGGGTCAGTAAAGATGGCAGACATACCTCCAGACCTGGTTTCCTGAGAAGAAAAGGGTCTTTCCTGAGTCCTTGAAGTGAACAGCTGCGCTTATCTTTTTAACCTCTTTTGGAAATCCTAGTTCGGATATTTTTTTGGGATAACCTTCCAGAATGTCATAGCCATTAAGAGCCCAATATTTTCTGCCTAGAAAAAGTGAAAGGATGGTCTTATTATCCAAGGGAATCTATTAGGATTCACATAGACAGACATTTATTTTAACAAAGAAAGAACCATCTTATACATTTAAAAATAAACAAGTCAGTATTTGTGGTCCACAATCAATTGTTTAGAAATAAATTAGTCAGCTTTGGTGGTCACCATATTTGTGAAACATAGAAATATGAGCATTCTTCACACAAAAATAAGTTTTAAGATTCTAATTTCCTACTTAACACAAAAATAGCCAACCAAATATAATAATTAATTTGGCAAATTATTTCCTCTGAATATTAAGTTTAAAACTGGGTGGAAAATACATTAAGATTTCTGCATGAATAAAAAGCATGGTAGGAACAGTATTAGACTGAAAAGTCAAATTTTATAGGAGATAAAAAGTTATTTCCACCTCTAAAAAAATAACTTAATTATAGCATTAACTATATTAGTCAAACAATAGAAACAATGTCAGTAGAATGCTATATAACCACTATAAATTATGATCATAATGGTGGAGTGACAGTTTGGAAAATTTTTCATGATTTTTATGTCAAGGGAACAGGTAGAATTTTTAAATATTCTATGAATATAAATATTTAAATATTTATATTACATAGAGTGAAGGACTAGAAAAGAAAGTGAGAAAATAGACTTTTCCGGGGGGAAATTATGGCTAACATTTTTTCAATTTTTCAAAATATACATTGTTATAATGCTTGTTCAGTAATGACTTTGAAAAGGAAATAGAAAAAAATTGATATGATTGCTATGAAACAAAAGTGGGTATTCATCATATAGTGTATGTATATGTATATATGTATATGTGTATATATACCCTTATATACTTATCATAGTAATGTAGACTTCCCATTTGTCAAATCTGAGGATACTTGATAAAAAGTTTTAGGTGCTTTCTCTTCTCCATTTTGGTATACTTGATTCTTAATTTAGGTATATTTTCAGGAGTGATCATTTCACTAAGTCCTTGGTATCATCAAGTTTATCACTGCCTACGTGGGAGGCCTAGCTAGTGGAAAGCTTACCTCTAAAGATGAAGATAAGGTCATGGGAGGGATGCTCATATGCAGCATCAATACGGTTGGGAAGTTCTGGCCAAAAGGATTTTGTTAAAAATAGCTCCGCGTCAACCTGTTGAGGATGCAGGCGCCAGAAGAATCTAACACAAAAATAAAAATACAGTTTTCTGTCACTTTGTAAGTGCAGTATTTCTATCCTGTTAGACACCTGTCTCTATATCAATGCAGACAAGTTAGACACATTCTCTATCACCTGTGAAGGAGGAAAGCATTTCCCTTTAAGTGCCAGTTACCCAAGCTGTTGCTATCCTAAGTCTAGCCTGCAGTACTCAAATTTAAAGTCTCACAGAGCCTTTGTGAAGGCTATAAGTCCTTTGTGGATTGGGACGATGCTTTGCTCAAGTTTGCAAATCTTGCAGGTGGAAAACAAATAAACCAGGCACTGTGTAGGGCTCCGGAAAGAAAACATGAGTTACATAAACTGCATCAGCCAAGGTCTCATGGCCTGGGGAACCTGAATGAGAAAATACCTGGGGTATAGTACAGTGTCACTAGAGCTGTAATAGAGGGTGTAGAAATGCTAGCGGGTCACAGGTGAGGGAACAATTAACTGATGAATGAATAAATAAGCATATTTATAAGCAGATTAAAATTAAATATTGCATTTTTCATTGCCTACAGGTTTAGGTTGTAAAGCATATTCCAACATGTGTACCTGGTGCAAAGTCTTTTACACCAAAAGGAATTCATGTAGCCATTACGAGTAACAGTTTACTAATATGGTAATTAATTCCAATATTTGTGTTTTTAAATAAATAAATTGGACTTACATTTTTACCTGACTACCTTTATAAAGAAGAGTACACAAAAGATATTAAAAACTGTACAATGCCAAGGTTATTTATTGAAAAATAAACGTTTACCTATTAGCTATTTCATCTGAAATAGGTAAGTACACTGCTCAAAGTTCTATTATGTTCACTGTTCACTTCACCGTTGGAGGTCTGACTGGATGTTTTGGCATTTTGCAGACATGGCTTCACAGATGTTTGTTACATGCAGATTTTATAAAATAATGTCAAGAATACCTGTCTTTAAAGATGATTGTTTCTCCTCGGAGACTGGTAATGGCATCGAGGGATAAGGAGGGATCACATTTGTCTGGGGTTTTGGGGTGTTTCGGGTTGGGGTCTTCATCTCCTGGACCTGCAATCATAAATAAGTGAAAGAAGTTGTTGAGGAGAACCTTGCTGATGACCTGGTCCTGCTAATGGAGAGTAGGAGAGGGCTGCCTCTAGGGAGGGCAGTCCTAGTAAATCCTGTTCCTCTTACATAATGGACCAAATACCATGTTATCTTCCTTCCTTCCCCCAGG
The DNA here is from genome assembly GCF_963259705.1 of Myotis daubentonii. NCBI lineage: Eukaryota > Metazoa > Chordata > Mammalia > Chiroptera > Vespertilionidae > Myotis > Myotis daubentonii. The sequence goes on along the minus strand of NC_081848.1, from coordinate 17,707,951 downwards.
GTTACCAAGGTCTTGCAGGTGGGATGTCCCCTTCTGCTTTCATCCTTCAAAACCCCTTGAGATTCATTTGAAATACAAGTTTAGGTTTTTGGAGGATGGTGATAGAAGTGGGGTTGGGGAGACTGAGGACATTTCCCCCATGCTTTGCATAACCTATTGACAGACTGCTCTTGAGAAACACATTCTTCTTTAAGCCATTTCTGATGGCCCATCGTCCCTATGGAAGCCCTTATCTTGGCTCTTTCTCTTGCCCATTTTCCCAGCTGTCAACATCAGCTCATGTTGCTTCACCAGTTTCCCACCATGCAGCTCTCTCTCAGTGAAAAGCCAGGCCTTCAGCAACACTAACATGATTTGCCACATGTTTGTAAACTTTCCAGCTCACATGAGTGCAAAAGAGGTGCAGTGTACAATGACTATTCTAAACTGCCCTTTCTCTACTTAGTACATATGCGTTCAGTCGTCAAGTCCCTTGGTCACAATATTGTAGGAAGAATAATTACAAAGTGCTTGCTCACACCTACACTAGCTGTTATAGTAGATTGAAATCCAGAGGGGAGACAATGGGTTGGGTGGTATGAGCAAGTTTTCTGAGCTGTGTACTAGGAGTTTTACACTGATGACTTTGCACTATGGCTTTAACTCTATTTGTGGTGGCTAATTTGCTTGTTTGAGTTTAGGATTAATTACTTTGTAAATATTATTAAAAATTTGGAAGGAAAAAAGAAATAAATTTTTACAATAGTCACTGTAGATGTTGATTAAAACCTACTACAAGCCAATTGAATAGTTCTACTGTGGCAAACCATTGTGGTCGAAAGAATGCCCAGAATTTATAAAAACTGGTTAAGATCTCCCTTTCACCCCCAGCTGTAGATATACCATCTAACTGTACGGGGCTTAGCCCTGGCTGGTGTGGCTCAGTGGGTTGGAGCATGGTCCCATGCACCAAAAGGCTGCGAGTTAGATTCCTGGTCAGAGCTCTCTCTCTCTCTCTCTCTCTCTCTCTCTCTCTCTCTCTCTCTCTCTCTCTCTCCCTCTCTCCTCTCTCCTCTCTCTCTCTTCCCCTTTATCTAAAATTAATAAACATATCCTCAGGTGAGGATATAAAAAAATTATAAAATCTACAGGGCTTGGTATCTTCATTGGTTAAATGGGGAATAAAATATCTTCCCTTCTTATGTCAGAGGTGTTTTGAGAGTATCAAATGTACCTTGCAATGTATAAAACACAAATATAAAGAGTTATGAAAACTTTGGAGAATGGAATATTTTCTACTTAAGCAGGTTTTTCTATTTGGAAAGAATAAGTGGGCATGTTTTCCCAGGTTTTAATAACAAAGCCACAATGGCAAAGGCGGTAGTGGCAAATTCACTGATAATTTAGAAAATAAATGTATAAATCTATTTTGCTTTTAAGCTGATAAATTAAGAGTTAAGCCCTAGCTGGTTTGGCTCAGTGGGTAGAGCATTGGCCTGCGGACTGAAGGGTCACTGGTTCGATTCTGGTCAAGGGCACATGTCTGGGTTGCGGGCTCTATCTCCAGTAGGGGGCTTGCAGGAGGCAGCCAATCAACAACTCTCTCTCATCATTGATGTTTCTATCTCTCTCTCCCTCTCCCTTTCTCTCTGAAATCAATAAAAATATATATATTTTAAAAAAGAGTTACCATAGAGAGACTGGATCCCTTGCGTATCGTCATCAGGAAGCACGAAGTGGCTTTTGCCAGTGTAGGTATAGACAGGAAACATGAGTGCCCCTGGGTCCTTGGAGTGGTCGAGACCTAAGGAGTGGCCGAACTCATGGGCAGCAACAAGAAACAAGTTGTAGCCTGTAAGGAAACAAGGAAACAATTAGAAAACAAGGTCCAATGAGCAGTTAATGGAAGAAATGTTATTTTCCTCATCTATTTTGTAAGTCATTGTTCCTCTCTCTTTGCTATTTCACTCACTTTTTAAAATTAACGTTCAGTTGCTTGAAGGAAGAAGCAAGATTAATCTTATTTATAAAGATTATTATTTATTAATCTTTATAAATAAGTTAGTGCTCTCATTATAGTTGCTTACATAATTAGAATATCAACAGATTGCTCTCAACCACTTGGTAATAAGAAGAATTTACTAGCAATCCTGACTTGTACTCGGTTTTCTCGGGTCAGGTGAGGAGAGTGAACAGTGATGACCTTAAATGAGGAGTCATGGGAGTCACATGGGGGTTCAAACCAGGTGGAGGCAAAGGTAGGTTTACAGTTGTGAGTCTATATGTGAAACACCGAGTTTATTCTTGTATTATTATTTATTAACTAGAGGCCTGTTGCATGAAGAGATTCATGCAATAGGCCTTCCTTTCCCTTGGCTGCTGGCACCATTTGCCTCCGGCACCCGGGGCCCAGGCCTTCGCTCTGGCCGAGTTCTGGCTGGAGCTGGGCCCCAGAAACGTCAGGCCTCACTGCTCCACCGGCCCCCATCTTTGTTGGCGGTTAATTTGCATATCACACTGATTAGCCAATGGGAGGCATAGCGAAGGTACAGTCAATTACCCTATTTGTCTATTATTAGATAGGATTATTGTATTATTTTTCCATACAAACAACTGTAAACTTACTTTTGCCCCATCCTATACTAGTATATAGGATGCTATGTAGAACATAATTGAAATACTAGGCAGCATCCAAAAGGATGATAACCAGGGATGGAGTGTGTACTAAAGAGGGTCTAAGAATCTACTGTGAACAAATTCCAAACAAACAATCTTTTTCAGAATATCTCTAGACCCTAGAGTTTAAAGAAACAGAAATCCTTACTAGTAAAATGATTGGCCAACCCCCCTCTACTTTAAAAGACTACTATGATTCTATATTTACATTATTTTCTTTAAGTCATTCTTTCCACCAGTTTTTGAGCCTCGTAATACTGGTATTTTAAATTGGAAAAAGATAAAAAGTTTAAAAGAAAAATAATACATGAAAACTGGAGCCAGGGGTTTCAGATTGACCTTAAATTCCCTTTGCTACCATAGCCTATGCATGAAGAGAATGGATAATTAACTCAGTAAATGTTGCAGGCCAAAAGAACAAGCAAAGTTCACATAATCTGAATGACAGTAATTTGTCATTGAAATGATTAATAATGGATACCATTCTTGGCCTTTAGCTGAAAAGTTAATCCTGGTTTACCTGTGGATTTACCAGGATTAATTAAATATTTTAAACTCAGAATTTATTCAGAAACCTAAAACTGAGGCTTCTTGTGACTATCTTCTATCTTAAAAATACTAAATATTATTTTTTTCTTCCTAAAACCATTCTTACCTGTGGAATATTCAGAACATAAATATGTACATTCTTATCTTTCTTTCCAAAGACAGATTGGAGGCACTGGAGTTGAGACATTCATCATTCAAGGCCCAATTTTACTCTTTGAAAAGATACTACTTTGATTTTAAATGAATAATAAAAATTAGCTATCTATGAAGACTACTTTTAGTTGTCACAACTAAGGGTCAATACAGCTTCAAAGTTAAGACCTAGTTGTAACAATTTGTGGTGGGTTTTTTTTTTTTTTGTAGGTTTCTTTCTGAAATAAACATTTCCAATTCTCTTGAGCCTTGAAGATTCAACTTCTGACTGGATTTATTCAAAGCTAAGTTTTATTTTTCTCTGTTAAATACAACTTTCATCTGGTCCGTTTCATGCTATATTTGCACTAAGAACTTTCTTGGTTTCTTAATGGTATTTATAAAATCAATGATATAGACAAATCTGAAATAGGTAACTCTTATAACAGGGAACATAAATTTGACTGGAGTTGTGCCATTAATATTTCTATCAGGGGGTGGGAAAGAAACTATTTCAACTCACATCCAATTCATCTATGACCTACATATCCAGCTCTAATAGTTTTTAGATGTATATTTGTAATAAACTGTATTTCTCTAACAGACAAAAAGGTAAACCACAGTAAAAACACCTTGGTTGACAGAAAGACATTTTTGGTCCTATTTCAAAGTTAGTTAGTGTCCCTCAAATCACTAAACTAAGTAGATTTTGCTCATTTTTTACTTTTCACATTGGTTAAATAGAAATGTCAGAGAAATGTCATTTGTGGAAACTAATAAGATAAGCTTTTATACTTTTGGAAAATCAAATACCAAATACAATTCATATGTTTTTATGTATAATGTATATACTTTTTAACTTCTTATTAATGGTCTAACCTAGTAATCATTAATTATATCTTTATAAGAAAAATTACCTTTGGAACTACTTGTCCAAGTTTCATCATCATCAAAATGGGCATCTCCTCCGTAATTTGGCCCAGGAGGAAAAGCATGAGCCAGCAGACCAGAGGGGCCATCAAAAGGGTAGAAGTCGCCATGCTCTGCACAAAAGCAAGAGTTCAGAATTTACTTATTCCCAGTAGTGCCTAACACAGCAGCTCAGTGAATTTTTGTTGAATTTCGTAAAAAGTAATGGATGGCTTAAAGAAGAAATTAAAAACTAAGAGGCAATTAAGGAGCAGAACATACAAATATTTCAAAAGTGATTCTGCATCATTACCTTTAGTTCCAAAAGAGATCATGATATCAGCAGTGCCATTGTGAAGTCTGGTAAAATTCAGAGGTGTCACATCAGACCAAACTTTGAAGGCTTTTTTGAATGCCTTTTCCACTTCAGAATGAGTCATATCAGGGGTATAATTCACAATTCTATTCAACAGAAAACGTCTCAATTAAATTTTTAGAAGGTGAAAACTATTTTAGAATGTTTCCTTAAAATATAGCTTTTCAACTTAAAATGCAACGATTCTCTAAAAGTTCTTTAATAAATTTTAAAGAACTTATTATGATGTCATACAAAATTAAAATGAAGCATTCAATCAAACATTATGAGTATCTCCAAATATCTGACCTTTTGTCATTTTACATTTAAAGTATTCAGATGTTTAATAAAACTTATATTGCATGCTAAAAGTTTACAATTGTATTGCTATAGCCTAAATAGATGAAATAGTTCTATAAAGTTTGTAGAAAGCATAGAACTCTCTCTTGTTAGTATTGTTATAATAAATATGCTTGATGCACTATATTTGCAAATTTTATTAAACTTAATTTATTTCTATTTTGATTCATATCTAAGAGAAATACTTTGAAATTTCCAATAAAAATTAATGCTGGTTATGATAACATTAATTGATGTTATGAGACATTTTCATCTGTAGCTTATGCTGAAAATTAGACATTTACTACTATATGAAAACTAACAAAAATTAAAGAGACGTAGCCATTGATTTACCTGTAGGTTAAGTTCATTTTGGACCATTTGAGAGTTCTAGGGAAAACATTGTATTCACCCACATCAGGGACCCCACATCTTGGCTTTTTCATGATGTCTAAGGTCTTATCGTCAAGTTTGCCAGTCACCTCTAAGCCAAAAAAAGACTGCATTTCTCGAAGCCTGTCAACCATGGAGCTTGCTGCAGTCTTCTTCAGGATGCCAGCGGGGTTCAGGGGATGGTAGTATGATCTGAGGTAGCGCTGGAAAAGAGACCAAAATACCCTGCTTTTAAAAGAGAAGGGCATTTATGATATATTTCACACCATTGGGACTGGCAAGATACTGTACCTCTGCATATTGGAAGTCTTCCTCAGACCGATCGTCGTCATCCTCATCATTGGGAAGGGGCAGGGACCAACACGGAGTCCAGCTCAAGAAGAGGAAGGCAGCCAGGACACCTGAGTGCATCTTGAATGGCTGTGCCTGCAGGCTGCTGTCTTTCCATAGACCAGCACCTTTACTTTTATAGACCTACAATGGTGAGTCATCATTTATGGACAAGTTTCAACTTCCTGGTCTGTTGAAGGTAAACATGCTTACATGGCGACTTTTTTTCTTTCTCCTAAGAAGTGTGGTTTGTGGTAGAATTTGAGGGAAATGTAAAACGAGGGCATCTCTCATTTCAGCAGGGTCTCAAAAACCAGCTGGTCAGATTAACGGCCTCAGCATATTTACGGATACTGTGGGAAGAAACAGAGAACAGTAAATTTTTCATTTCATTTGGCAAAAATGCTTTTCCCTCTTTAGGAAAGTAGCCACTTTTACTTTTTCAGATAGGACTATCAAGATAGTGCACTTCCATAAGAAAGAAAAGAGAAACCTGTCTTACTGCCAGAATGTTTATAATCTAGTGAATTCTCAGCTTTATTTTCTCCAGAGCAACTACTTTGGAAATATCATGTCTACCTGAGGGTCATGGAATTGGACCAGAACCAAGCTTGATTGATGTTAGATAGAATTGAGTGCTGTGGTTGGAATTTTAAAGCGCAGTGTGACTTCTCAACGAACATGGATCCTGCATGAGTTCCTCACAGGTCCAGGCAGAGGTAGAAGGATATCCTATATAATAAACCCTAATATGCAAATTGACTGAACGGCAGAACGACAGGTTCCTATGACACGCACTGACCACCAGGGGCAGACGCTCAGCACAGGAGCTGCCCCCTGGTGTTTCAGTGTGCTCCCACAGGGGGAGCACTGCTCAGCCAGAAGCCAGGCTCATAGCTGGCAAGCTCGGTGGCTCTGCGCTAAGGACTGTGAGAAGGCACAGGCCAGGCTGAGGAACCCCCTCCCAGTGCACGAATGTTGTGCCCCAGGCCTCTAATATTGAAATAAAATATATTGGGGTGCAATATAATTGCTAACACATATTGAGGGATTACTACATGCTAGACTTAAAAGGTATTATCTTACTTAATCCTTACAATAGCCTTATGAAGTAGGTACTATTGAAAAGCCTGTTTTCACTTTATATCTGAATAATCTGAGACATAGGGAAGTTAAATACTTGTTTCAGGCCATATGGTTAACAAATGGTACTACTAGCATATGAATCCAGGCCAGTAGACTTAAGACTCTTCTTAACCACCATCTAATATGGCATCTACCCCATCCATTCTCAGATATTTTCTTCTTATATTTTTAATTCCCACCTGAGGATATTTTTCTTTTCCATTGATTTCTAGAGAGAGTGGGAGGGAGGGAGGAGGGGGAGAAAGAGAGAGAGAGAGAAACAGCAATGTGAGAGAGAGACATGTCGATTGGTTGCCTCCTGCACTTGCTTCTACCAGGGGGCAACCAATCAATGTGTCTGCAATAGGGAATCTGCGACCGAGATATGTGCCCTTGACTAGGAATCCAACCTGTGACCCTTCAATCCATAGGCTGATGCTTTAACCACAGAGCCAAACTGACCAGGACCCAGATATTTTCTTAAAAACTGAGCTGCTTGGTTCCCACACTTCTTAGAGTACCCAAGAAAATTAGGGCTCTGGGGAAACACATGGCTAGTTTCAAGTTCCTCAATTTTTTTATTTTTCATTTTGAATAATAGAGGTACTTCTGGAAAAAAATTAAAATAAATAAATCGGGAGAATAGTTCTCTAGGGTCCTCTAGTCTATTATTCCTTTCAGAACGTCAAATATCTAATATGAAAACAGAATGACATTTTGGTCCCTCATAGATGTAAATGAATACAGCTTTATGGGCCACCACCTTCAGATTTATTGAATAATTGAAGAGACAAGTTAATTTCAACAATTGAGAGTCAGAGAGAAGCTCAAATCAGGGACATATTAAGACAAAGACAAGAAGCATGAATATACCTTTAGGGTCAGTTGGAAAGGAGTACTCCAACATGTGGGTAAAATTCTATAATCTAGATTATTCAGTACCTCAGAGAAAACCAGAAAAGCCTATAAAATATAAACAATTGGATGTGAGATTGAAAGTGGGAGTTGAGGGATATTTATTATGCTTTTATCCAAGATAGAGCCAAAGAGATACTTATCGGTTTAAGATTAGATTTGGGCCCATTCAGCAATGCTAAACAATGATTTGTTTTAAGCCTTCTCTGTGTAGCACATTTAATTTTCAGGTTAAGTAAAGTTTATACAAAAGTTTGATTAATCTATTAGGGTATTAGGGTTATAGGAAATTAGTTAATCAAAAAGCATTTTTTTTTTACCAATAAACATTCTTTCTTTTTATTTATGTATTATTTTAAAAAATATTTATGTTGAGAGTATTACAGATATCCCCTCTTTCCCCCTCCTCCCCCCATTACCCTTCTCCACCCCCATCCTGCCCCACCCCAGACCTGCACCACCCTATTGTCTGTGTCCATGGGTAATGCATATATGTATATAATATCTTTGGTTAATCTCTTCCTGCTCCACTCTCCCCTTCTGAGATTCATAAGTCTGTTCCATGTTTCCATGCCTCTGATTCTATTTTATTCGTAAGTTTATTTTGTTCATTAGAGTCCTTGTTCATTTATTTTGATTTTTAGATTTAATTATTGATAGATATGTATTTATTGCCATTTTAGTGTTCATATTTTTTATTTTTTTTCTTCTTCTTCTTAAAGAAGACCCTTCAACATTTTTTATAATACTGATTTGGTGGTGATGAACTCCCTTAGCTTTTTCTTGTCTGTGGAGTTCTTTATCTGACCTTCAATTCTAAATGATAGCTTTGCTGGGTAGAGTCATCTTGGGTGTAGGTCCTTTCTTTGACTATGTCTTGCCACTCCTTCTGGCCTGTAAAGTTTCTGTTGAGATATCAGCTGATAATCTATGGGAGCTATATTATAGATAACTAATTGCTTTTCTCTTGCTGCTTTTAAGATTCTCTCATTGTCTTTAACCTTTGGCATTTTATTTTATTTTATTTTATTTTATTTTATTTTATTAAATATATTTTATTGATTTTTTACAGAGAGGAAAGGAGAGAGATAGTGAGTTAGAAACATCGATGAGAGAGAAACATCGATCAGCTGTCTCCTGCACATCTCCTACTGGGATGTGCCCGCAACCCAGGTACATGCCCTTGACCGGAATCGAATCTGGGACCTTTCAGTCCGCAGGCCGACGCTCTATCCACTGAGCCAAACCAGTTTCGGCTGGCATTTTAATTATGATATGTCTTGATGTAGGCCTCTTTGGGTTCATCTTGTTTGTAACTCTCTGTGCTTCCTGGACTTGTATGTCTATTTCTTTCACCAGGTAGGAGAAGCTTTCTGTCATTATTTCTTCTTTTCAATTTCTTGCTCCCTCTCTTCTCCTTCCAGAACCACCCTGATACAAATTTTGGTATGCTTGAAGTTGTCCCAGAGGCTCCTTACACTATTTGCATATTTTGGATTCATTTTTCTTTTTGCTGTTCTGATTGGGTATTTTTTGCTTCCTCATACTCCAGATTGCTGATTTGATTCTCATACTCTACTCTACTGTTTATTCCCTATAAATTATTCTTCATTTCAGTCAATGTATTCTTCATATCTGACTAGTCCTTTTTCATGTCTTTCATGTTCTCACTAATTTCCTTGAAAATCTCACTGAGTCCCCTGAAGCTGTCATTAAGTTCTTTGAATATCCTTTAAAACCGTTGTTTTTAACTCTGTAACTAGTAGTTTGCTTGCTTCCACTTCATTTAGTTCTTTTTTCTGGAGATTTCTTCAGTTCTTTCATTGTGATGTGTTTCTTTGTCTCTGCATTTTTGCTGCTTCCCTGTGTTTGTTTCTATGTATTAGGGAGAGCTATTATGTCTCCTGGAATTGCTAGAGTGGTCTTGTGTAGTAGGTGTCTTGTAGGGCCCAGTGTAGGTGTCCTCCCTAGTCATCTGAGCTGGGCACTCTAGGTGTGCCCTGATGTGGGCTTTGTGTGTTGTCCTGTTGTAGTTGAGCCTTGACTGCTGTGTGTATTTCTGGGAGGAATTGACCCCAGGCCAATTGGTTATGAGGACCAGCTGCTACTACAGAGGAAGAGCTGCTGTGCAGGAGACACCCCTATGGAGCAGGGCTTGCTTCAGTGGGGCCTTGGTGCTCACCAAGTCTGCCCCTTGAGTGTGTTGCTCATGGATGTGGGAGAGTTGTAATCAGGCATGGACTAAAGCTGTCCACCAGGTGCACTGGCTCTGGGGACTCCTCAGAGGTGTAAAGTCAGCCACTGCCTGTGCCCTGCCTGGGGTGTCCCAGCATGACCTACAGAGTGATCTGCAGATGGCTGCTACTTGTGTTGGGCTTAGAGGTGCTCAGGAGAGGCCATGTTGTGAACCTTGGCAAGCTTCTGCTAGTGCTGGGCCTGGGGCCACTTATTGAGAGATATGGGGTGCACTGAGTCCAACTGCTGCTTGTTTAAGAGCTTTTAGGAAAGTCTGAAGCCTGTGCCGGGACAAGCCATTCATATGAAAAAGACACTGCAAACAGCTTGGGTGGGGCTACAAATTGGGTGGGGCAGAATCTCAGAGAATCACCAGGGTGAGGTGAACATAGTGGGCCAGGTTGCTGGAGACTCAGCTATAGTACCTGCCAGTCTGTTTGGGGGGAGGTCCCAGCACTTCTGTATGGGAGAAAGCTGCCCCCAAGATCTTGCTCTGATGCCAGATAATTTATTTCCTCCCCTGAATCCTTTCAAGAGTGAGTTGTGGTAAGTCTGTCAGTGGTACTTTAAGAGAAACTGCCTGGAACTCCAGCAGCCTCCATGTCACTCAGCCACAATCTCCGCTGCTTTTTACAGCCTGAAGTTACTGGGACTTCTCTTCCTGGCACTGGAGCCCTGAATTGGGGGCCTGGTGTGGAGCTGGGATCCCTTGCTCCTCACGGGGGGGGGCCTTCTCAGCCAAGATATCCCTCCTGATGAAAACCATGCCACATGTGGGAGTCAGACCAGCCCCTTCTGTGCCTCTGCCTCTCCTACTAGTCTCAATGTGCTTTCTTCTTGAATTCTCTGGTTAAATGACTTCCATTTAGCCAGATTTTAGGTGGTTCTGAATGATGGTTGTTCTGTGTTTCAGTTGTAATTTTGATGTGGTTGTGGGAAGATGCGAGTACTGGCGTTTACCTAAGCTGCCATTTTGGTTCCTCCTCCCTCTGTTTTAAAAAACATGCTTTTAGTTATTTAAGAGAGAGAAGGGGGAGGGAGATAGAAACATGAATGAGAGAGAAAGATTGATCGGTTGCCTTCTGCGCACCTCCACTGGGTATCAAGCCCACAGCCCGGGCATGTGTCTTGACCAGGAATCGAACTAGCAACCTCATGCTGCATGGGACAATGCTCAACCATTGAGCAGCACTTGGCTGGGCAATGTTCAAAATCTTTTACGTTTCCTTAGATAATAAAAAAGAAGTCCTTGAAGAAGTTTAAAACAAATAACATTTTGTTTAATGTTTGAAAGTGAGAGAAAAGAATCAAATGGGCTAATTGTACTTATAAATTTCCATGTAGTTATAGAAATGTTACTACTTTAAACTAGATTGTTTTAGAGCCTTATAATTTATTAAATCAATAAATATTGATTGGTCATCGAGTAGGTAGGAAACCATGCTGGTCATCTAGAAAGATGAAATGGAGGATAAGATGAGAGCCTTTTTCTTAATCATACAACATTATCTCTCCCCCAAAGAAACATTTTAAAAATATTTTTATTGATTTCAGAGAGGAAGGGAAAGGGAGAGAGAGATAGAAACATCAATGATGTGAGAGAATCATTGATCAGCTGCCTTTTGCACGCCCCCTATTGGGGATCAAGCCTGCAACCTGGGCATGTGCCCTGACTGGGAATCAAACTGTGATCTCCCGGTTCATAGGTCGACGCTCAACCACTGAGCCAAGCTGGCTGGGCCCCAAAGAAACATTTTTAATGTGAAATGAAAAGAACTAAATGTCACTGTTTTTCAACTTAAAAAAATGCTTATTATCAAACATCTTTGGCCTCTATGAGGTTCTTATTTCATTTAGGAGCATAAACTGTGCAAAAGAAAAACACAGAAAGGTTCATGGGAATATGCTGTTACACATTCTGTTAATTTTCGTAGTAGTATAAATAAAAAATCCTGATTAAAATAGAAATTGGTTTCTTAAGAAAAACATCAGACTGCTTGCCCCCAGGCTATTGTTCATGGAGGAGTAATTTTAAGCCGGTGATCAGGATGTGTCATCACATGGAAATGTGCTGGCAAACTGCTTGTACACACAAGCCCTTACCTCAGATGGTTAATTGTTAAGATGAAAGTCAGGCCTCTGGTTTTCATTGGTGAAGTGTTTTCGGTTTCAATACCTTTAACACAATGAGTCTGAGTTGGCTTTTACAAATAGCTCTAAAACCCTAACTACTCACTGGGAAATTGGAAAACCTGTAGAATGAGCAAACAAAACTGTGGACTATTTAGGAATGTGTATCTCCTGCTGATTCAGACCTAAGCAATATGGGACTTTTTAAAACATATGTCGTCATCAGCCTCTAAATTCAAAACATCCCCCAAGAGAGAACCAAAACGTGCATGAACAACCTTTGAGTAAAAGACACGGGGATTCCAGATTAGGAATAATAGGAACAATGGGCCATGTGAGTTAGGTTGAAATTATGAAAATTCTGTAAGTCAAAGAATCTTTAAGACAAAAATTTTGGCTTCAGTTTAGAGTGTTATAAATTATCAATGTTGAAGACAAACGGTACTTAGTATTATCTTCGTTTTCCAAAAGGTAAGTGATTTGATTCTGTGCGACTGCATGGAATAATGATTTTTGTAAATACCCTCTGATGGTTGCTTTGTCCTAGTTTCTGATTTTCTTCCCCGTAATCCCAAGGAAAGGGCTTACATATTCTTAAAAAAAGAACCAAACAAGAATTTAAGCACTCAGTCATATTGTCAACATAAGAAACATCCAAACCTGTAGAGAATTTTTATGGGTTTGAACCAAAACTGAGGGCATATACTGGGGAGCAAGATCTCAAATGCTCTGGAGAAGAACAGTTTTGCAGTTTCTTTTATGCATTTGAGATTAAAAAGACAAAGTAAGAAAGTTACATGAGGATGGGAGAAAGCAGGGTGGGGATCAGATTACAGGATAGTTAAGATTCTTTGCTTTCTTGCAAAGGTGATCATGCTTTTGAAGGGGGATCTTCTGGAGAGTATCATGCTAAGTGAAAGAAGCCAGTCAGAGAAAGGCAAGTATCACATGATCTACTCATATGTGAAATCTAATGAACAAAATAAACTGTTGAACAAAATAGATCCAGAGACATAGAAGCATAGAACAGACTGTGGAATCTCAGTGGGAAGGCGGGGAAGGGTGGGTGGGTGGGTGGGAAGTGATCAATCAAAGAACTTGTATGGATATATGCATAACCCATGGACACAGACAATAGGGTGGTGAAGGCCTGGGGTGGGCTAGAAAGGGTCAATGGGGGAACAGGGGACACATATGTAATACTTTCAACAATAAAGATTTGAAAATAAATAAATGGCTCACAGAAAACAAAGGGGGATCTTAAAAGGAACATTTCAGTGTGTTAACTGAGATGAACAGGGTTTGCTTAAGGCAAAGATAAACTTTCACTGAAGAAGTTATATGCCTGGGACATGACTACCTACCATGACCTGCCCAGATAGGAGTTTATAATTGGATCACCCAGTGAAGTTACTTTCCATAGAACCCCTTTTTTCCTCCACAATATTTACACCCTAGAGAAGGTGTAAGAGTGCCCCCTCCCCCAACCTCCTTATATACAGTCAATCATGGCCTAATCCCCAGATGCCAACTGCCAAGTGCCAAGGAACTCATTTTCAGTGCTGCAGTTGCAACGCAGAAAGTCAGCAATTTAGGAGGTCATTACTTCTAACATCTGAATCACATGCTCTTCGGAGATGCCGTATTCATACTGGATTGATCCACAAAAGAAATAAGTAGACTCTGCAAGGAAAAAAGGAAATTCTTTTTAGTTCTTACTTGAGCATGACATCTGAAAGTCAAATTTTAATTTCCTAGGCTCACTTCCCAATGAATTTTAATTGTATTGTGTTTTGTTAAAAACAGTGATTACTGAATGTCCACCTTTGCCAGATTTAACCAAATACTCCAATGGAGCATTGTCCAAATGTGTTTGGAAAAGGAAAAATACAGATTGTTTGGTAGTGAATAATAGGAATATAAACAAGTGAGAGAAATAGGCCTTCGTGGTTTTAACAACAAGCAATTTAAGTATATTTAAAGAGTCCTAATATTTAAACAACGAAGCAAAAAGTCTATTTTTAACATAGCCTAGCCTCACCTTGTTACCTTAATTCACTAAAGTAGAAGTTGTTACACATTTTTAAATCAATTTTCTGATTTAAAATAGTAATATACAAAAAGTAACAAACTTATTGCATAATGATTGGAAAACGGGGGGAAAATCTAGAAGAAGAAAAAAGTACCATAATACCCCAAGATATTTTTTAGATAACCCCTATTATATGTCCTTAAAGTTGATTTATTTTCATGATAGTCAATCTTCAAGGTTTTTAAAAATAGCACTTTCTACACTAGAAAAACTTTCCATGCTATCAATTCCAAAAAAGGCATGTAATATTATTATAGTTAAAATCATTTTTCTTGAAATATTAATGTATATTGCATGTAACATTATATATTTAAAATCGTTTTTCTTGAAATCAAAACAAAACAAAAAAGGCATATTTAATGCATTGGGGTAACCTATCTTCCAGAGCTTGCCTTTCTTCATTGAATTAATAAAAAAATTGAGAATAAACTCAAAACTGCAGAAAACACATCCTAATAATGCTATACATTAAAGAGGTTAATAATTTAAATTTTTCTATATGCTCTAGTTAGTTAATTTCAGAAAATTATAGAAAGGAATTCACTGCTCGACCTGTCATTCGGTTACGTAGGCTTTTATATATGTAGACTACAGGCCAAGTGCATGAAATTCATGCACTGGGGTGGGGTGTCCCTCAGCCCAGCCTGCACCCTCTCCAATCTGGGACCCCCTGGGGGATGTCTGACTGCCAGTTTAGGCCCAATCCCTGTGGGCTTGGTCCACCCCCAACTTCCTTCCCTCCCCTGCAGGCCTGGTCACCCCCAACTACCCTCCCCTGCTGGCCTGACCCCTGTGGAATCAGGCCTAAACCAGCAGTTGGACATCCCTCTCATAATCTGCAACTGCTGGCTTCCAACTGCTCACCTGCCTGCCCGCCTGATTGCCCCTAACCACCTCTGCCTGCCAGCCTGATCACCCCCAACTACTCCCTTGCCAGCCTGATCGACGCCTAACTGCTCCCCTGCCAGCCCGATTGCCCCCAACTGCCCTCCCCTGCAGGCCTGGTCACCCCTAAATGCCCTCTCCTGCAGGCCTGGCCACCCCTAACTGCCCTCCCCTGCTGGCCTGATCGCCCACAACTGCCCTCTCCTGCTGGTCATATTGTGGTGGCCATCTTGTGTGAGGGTGTGGCAGCCAATTTGCATATCACCTCTTTATTATATAGGATATGAGGATTAAATGACATAATGATTGAAGAGCATTTGCAACAACTTAATACACTTAATAAACATCTGATATTTTTCATTAATTCAAATAACTAACCTACATAGCACCCAGCAAAACTATTGTGCAAGGCACTCTTGTAGGCACAGGAAATATTACATGAACAATATTGACAATGACTCTTACATATTAGAATAAGGAGAAAGTAGACACTGGAGAAAGGTAATTTGGTGTAGCTATGAATGTTATTAGTTATGTAGAATTAAGTGATGCTATAGAATTATTGGAGGCAGGGCTGAGAGGATAAACACTCTTAGTTGAATGTCAAAGAAGATCTCTCCCAGGAGATATATTTACTATAAAAGTGAGACCTGAATGACAAGGGAGGCTCAGCCATGTGAACATCTGGGAGCAGGGTATGAGTCCAGGCAGAAGAAATGGGAGGCACAAAGGCTCTGGGTGGAAACAAGCTTCTGTCCAGGGAACAGAAAGAAGCGTGTGCTGGAACATCAGAAACAAGGAGAAGGGTGGGGAAAGCTGAGATGCAAAATTTGCAAAATGTCAATTTGGGGTTTGTTTTCCAGGCTATTCCACTGTATACCTTCCAAAGTAGATATCATGCCCAAAGTTTTACTTATGTGTCCATAAAGAAACCATTATTTTCCTTGTAACTGCATAATGGCATCCCAGTGTGAAGTCTTGATTACATTTCTCTGGATTGGGGCCATTAAATGATCCCCCCTTTTTTGGATCTGAAGTAAGAAAATAATGACCCAACACGGTCCCTTGATTTGCTCCAAATTGTCTCTGAATTCTTTTAAAAAACGGAATAACCATTAGCATTCTAGGTTGATGTCTAGATTAAAATGCAGTAGGAAAAAGTCTTCAGATCATATATTAGGGCTTATTCCTAATTCTTACCCTCAAATGACTGCCCTGTATTTCCCTGTGTCACTGGTTCATTTTAATGTGAAGTTGAAGTTCTTACTTTCCCATCTCCAACCCAAACGACTACTTACTACTCTTCCTGGCACCTCCTGCCAACTGGTAAGTTCAGCCAATGGGCAGCACGGAGGCACGAGAACGCAGGGGAAGAGCCAGGACTTCCGTGTGCCTCCCTCTCTTCCTTGGGAGCCCTGGCTGTCTCCAGCTCAGCTCCCCCTGGGCAGCCCCATCATGAGTTGCAGCTCCCCCTGCCCACATCACTCAGGCTTCTCCCTGTGTTCCTCTAGCCCCAGGGACTAGAGGGGCTCTGGGTGGAAACAAGTTTCTGTCCAGGGAACAGAAAGAAACATGTGCTGGAACATCAGAAACAAGGAGAAGGGTGGGGAAAGCTGAGCTGCAAAATGCTTACTGTACACTAACTACAAAAGATTAAAATCTGAATTGTAATCTAGGGGCTTTTGGTGTTGCTAATTTCTAGATCAGGTCAGTCTTTTCTGTTTATCTTCCTAGATCTTCTATCACTTGTGGAACTTAATTGTCTGTTTAATATCTAAGTGGTTTCTGGTTCCTGGTTGTATCCTGACTGATACCAGTTGACAATCTGAGGAATAAAATGGGAAAATGGTAATACATTTTCCACTGGCAACCAGTACTGACTTACTGAATCTTCTTATGTAATTTAATGTATATCTTCATGGATATATTATATATAAATATGATGCCATTAATTAGATTATGTGAATTGCATATGCATTGCTTAGATTGGCTTTTGTTGTTGTTTATATTATTAGTATCCAAAGCACCTGGCAAATAGTTAATGCTTAATGTACACTAACTACAAAAGATTAAAATCTGAATTATAATGGAGTTTAACCAAATTTTCTTTTGGCACTATAAAAAGAATTTATGAGTTGCAAGCAATCATGGACACATGAGGGCAATTCAGGCTTGAGGCTTTAGGTTGTTTTAAAGTAAGTAGCAACATTTGCATAAAAAAACAAACGTGTCAACAGTAATTCTTGTGGAGTCTGGCAGGCCTTCTGGCAGAAAGTACCTGGCAAACAAAAGTATTAGCATACAGTTGGTGTAAGCACACACACCCTCCTAATCCCACCTTTGGGGAGCTTTTACAGCAAGCTTTTTTAATGATCATTACGTTCCTATGAGGGACATATTTTCTATGGCCGCTCAGGGTCCAAGTGACACATTTTTTTTCTAATAAAAAAGTAGAGAGAATGTAGATAGATATTTAATGCCTGTGTTGACTACCTCTTAATATAATATTTAGTCAACATGTTAGGGAAGAGTAGAAAGATAATATAAAGCAGCAAAGCATGAAATAAAGGTCATTGTTTTATGTCTTAATATGTGACAATATGCTTTATTTGTGAATCAATATCAATTATTCCACCTCCCTGAAGTTTAAATATTCAGCAGTTGGTAAACTTTGTATATGTTCAACCACAGGGGAAAAAACTGGGTCAAGTGAAACTTTATAGTGTTACCACACAATCTCTGTGATGTCAGCTCAACTTCCCAAGACCTCAAAAAGCATTTTAGTTGTCCTAGCCAGTTTGGCTCAGTGAATAGAAGTGCTGGCTTGCAGACTGAAAGGTCCTGGGTTCGATTCTGATCAAGGGCACATGCCCGGGTTATGGGCTCGAACCCCACTGTGGGGCATGAAGGAGGCAGCCAATCAATGATTCTCTTTCATCATTGATGTTTCTATCTCTCTCTCCCTCTCCCTTCCCTCTGAAATCAATATATATATATATAGTATTTTAGTTGATTCTGTTGTATTGCCTTAATTGCTGTTTGGGAGTATGAGATACAAAACTCAATGTTTTGACTATATATATATATGATAAAAAGCAATTGTCTCCTAAATGGGTTATTTCTGTAATTTTGACTACTCTTCAAGGTCAATGATTACGCAGGTTCAGGAATGAGGATTACACCAATCCTAATGGAAGAACATTCACTTTTACCTTTGGAGTTATTTTCAAAACTTTATCATCATCAAAGTGAACATCGCCTCCCTGACCCTCACTAGGAGGAAAGGCATGAGCCAGCTGTCCAAAGAACCCACCAAATGGGGGAGAAATCTCCACATTATCAAAAGGAAAAAAATTCAGCCCTGGCCAGTGTGACTCAGTTGGTTAGAGCATTGTCCCATGCACCTAAGGGTCACAGTTCCATTCCTAGTCAGGACACATACCCACATTTCGGGTTTGATTTTCAATCAGAGCATGTATGGGAGGCAGCCAATTGATGTTTCTCTCTCACATAAATGTTTGCAAAGATTGCATAAATGTTTCTCTCTTTCCCTCTCCCTTTATCTCTTTCTAGAATCAATGAAAAACATCCTCAGGTGAGGATTTAAAAAATGCCATCCTTTCAAAGGGAAAAAAATCTCAGATAATAACTGGGAAAATTGTCAAGAACAAAACCTATATCAAGAACAGAACCTATCACTTCGGGTGGAGCATATTGAAAAACTAGAGGCTCAGTGCATGAAATTCATGCACAGGTAGGGTCCCTAGGCTGCACCCTTGATCAGCGATCAAGGCTGATTGGGTTCCCCACCTCCCTGCCTCCCAGCTTCCCCGCCTCCTCCTTCCCTCACTCCCTCAGTGCCCATCGCCACTGCTGGTCGCCTGCCATGTTTCATGCCACCCCTGGTGGTCAGCGAACATCATCGCAAGTGATCAAACTCCTGGTCTCCTGGTCGAACTCCTGAGGGGACAATTTGCATATTAGCAAGGACTAGTGTGACCCCTGGGCTGTTTGTCTGCATGAGGCTGGTGTCCTCCTGTGCTATTTGTACAAATAAATCTGAGGCAGGAAAAAAAAAAGACAATCTTTGCATCATTATTACTTTGGCTTCCAAAGAACATCATGATGTCAGCAGCATCTCAGAAAACTAGGAAAATTGAGTTGGGTCTCATTGCTCCAAACCTTGAATGCTTCTTAAACAGCATGGTCCACAGTTGCAGGGGAAAGATCTGAAAGTGTAATTCCCTATTCTGACTAACACATATACATGGAGGCATCTCAGCAACATTTGTGAATTTTAAATGTGACATTTTAAAGATTATTTTACTTTTTAAATATATCCTTTTGATGGTTCATTTTATTTTAGAGAATCAGAAATCTAACCATGGTATATTAAATTTTCTTTAGTGGCAGCCTTAATTTTTATGTGTTTACAAGTATTCTTGGTTTAAAAAATGAAACTGCACTATGATTACTTAAGATTTAAAAACTATAAGGCATTAATAATTTTGAATAAGGGTGTAAAATTCCACTTGATATAAAATATCTGAATGTTGTTTTAATTTTATTGGAGTGGGAGGCAAGAGATCATTGAGTTCAACTAATAAATTAATACTCAGCTTATGCTACATAAGTGATACACTAAAAGATCAAATTGGTAATCCCAGAGTTCTGAGGCACAAGATTAAAGAAATTATTTATTCATTTGTTTGCCCATTCAACACATTTTAACTGAGTACCTAACATGTGTCAGGCTTGCATAAAATATCTGGGGATATAAAGAGTAAGAAACATTTTTGTATTCAATCTGAAATACATCAGAAAGACACTTCTATCGAATGCCTTTTAAAGGCTACTGATATAGGTAGATATTTTATAGGTAGATATTTTACACAGTGTGCATACATCTGTGTATTACAAGAAAATATTATTGTAAAAATATATTAAAGAATCATTAAGCTCATAAATGCTTGGAAAGAATTATCTATGCATTCCAACTTGATTTGCCTTTCAAGTAAAACTAAATTTTAGCACAGAAAGACAATAAGTGGTTCCTTTCTCCAACATTTTGCTAAATAAGATGTATGCACACTGTGTAAAATATCTACCTATATCAGTAGCCTTTAAAAGGCATTCGATAGAAGTGTCTTTCTGATGTATTTCAGATTGAATGCAAAAATGTTTCATACTCAACTTTATATCCCCAGATATTTTATGCAAGCCTGACACATGTTAGGTACTCAGTTAAAATGTGTTGAATGAGCAAACAAATGAATAAATAAATGGGTTCAAATAAAGGTCAGGTTCAAGGTGCTTACCTATAGTTTTCTTGCTGGGATTATCTCATGTCTTAATCCTCTGCTTTGCTTGAGTTGTGATTTAGAATCTCACCTGAGAAAGAATCTTCATCTAATAACGTAAGTTCAATATTTGTTGTTTTTGAACTTCCAAAATTTGCCTGAAAATGATCTGTTGCACCATGCTACCATTGTTAAAAGCCAACTGATTTTCACTATTCCTTAAAATTCAATTTTCATTGAAAATTATTACAAGGAAAAGAACAAAGCCATTAATTCTCTATCATATTTTTAATTTAAAAGATTATTTTTTCTAAGATATTTTAAGCCATTTGGAGAAGATTTTCTAACCCAGTATTCAAGTAACAGAGATAAGGCTTGCTTTGGAACACACAAGAATGTTACTTGGGCACAACATAAATTTATAGATCCCAAAAGGACCTCCAGAGTTCTCTAACCTAATCCCTTTATATTACACTAGAGGCCTGGTGCATGAAATTCGTGAACAGGTAGGGTCCCTAGGCCTGGCCGGCGATCAGGGTCAATCAGCATCGATCAGCGCCTTCTGGCTGCCGGCTGGGGCCTTCCTTCATTCTGCACTGCCCCCTGGTGATCAGCACACATCATAGCGAGCGATCAAACTCCCAAGGAGACACTTTGCATATTAGCCTTTTATAAATATAGATTAGAAAACAGGTTCAAAGATATTGAGAAACTTTCTCAAAATCACACAAAGAGAGAACATTGATGCTAGGATTTGAACCTCAGCCTTCTGAATAGGATAGTCCAGGATACTATGTATTACTCTCCCCCACTGCCCCCCAAAAACTACTTCTTAACATATAAGTATATGATCTGCCAACGCTTATTCTGCCAGCTAAAGTAACATTACACATTGTACAAAGGAGAAATTATGAGCCACCTTTTCACCTGCAGGTCAAGTTATCAGTTAGCCACTTCATTTTCTTAGGGAAATATTGTATACTCCACCATACCAGGGACCCCACAACTTAATGGCTTTATGAGATTTAAAGTTTCAGAATGCAGTTGGCAGTTTGCTTGTAGAATAAAGCAGGCTTGTATATGCTGGGGTCTATTCCCCAGGAGTTCAGATTTCTCTTCTGCCCATGTGTTGATCTCAAGGAAAGGTGATAAAAGGCTTGAAAATAGTGCTAGAAAGAAGCACACATTCATGACCATTAAATGGAGAAACTATACTAAATTAGAAAAACAAGAGGAGTGGGCTGTTACCTCTCCGCCTTGATGAGGCAATCTTGTTCTCTGGTGGTAGATGAGGGGACTGGGAGGGACCAGAGACAGCAAGAGTCTACAACAGAAAGGTGATCAGCACAAACACTGTTGCCTCTGTCGCTGAGGAGTCTGTAGAGACCTTCAGTTGGGGGTGGGAGGCTGGAGGGAGATCATTTGAACCTCGTTAAATTGGTCTTATAGAGTCCAATGTTGGCATATGATTTCTTATCCCTATGTTGTTTGCACTACTTTCTGCTCAAGGACAGACCAAGGATGGCACACTCTTTTGTCCAAAGTAAAAGTTTATACATAAAAACAAAGGCTCCACTCCTTGCTTAATGACCTTAAATATAGTATGTACTTTTGGTGGGAACTTTACCTTTAAAATTGGCTAAGCAACAGGGAACTTATAATTTGCCCTCTGACATAGGAAGGAAGGAAAAGAGGGCAGAGGGAAGGAGGGAGACACCGGGAGGGAGGCTAGAAGGAGGCTAGAAAGGGAGGAGGGAAGAGAAGGAAAAGAAGGAAGGAGAAAAGGTTGGGACGAAGGGAGGTAGGTTAGAAAGAAAGTGGCATTTTTCTGAAGTAACACTGTCTTTTTGCATTTACTCCGATTTATTAGGGAGTGGCCAAGAATCTGAGTGAGTCTGTGCCTGATATCTAGATGAAGATACGAACAGAATTAGACAGGACAGTAGGCTGGGAAAACTTCCCCCAGCAAGTCCCCAAAAGAACTACTAGTTTATTTCAATTTGAGAACCCATTTAATCACTTTGCTGCCACTGGAACCATTTTAACCATGAATCCAACCCTAAATGAGATAATATAATCCAGATGTAGGAAATGAGCCATTCGCCTGGCAAAGCATTGCTTAGAATACGTGCCAATTTTTTCCAAAAACCAAATTTCTTTCAAAAATTTCCAAAACATTGACAAGCACAAATGATTAAGTAGATCTCACCCTTTCTTGTACAAACATGGATGTTGATGAAACTGATCAAGCAGGAGGTTAAAGATAGAATTTTATCTCTTTTTCTTCCAATGCTTTACACATTTTGGAAAGTCCTACACCTGCGAGTTTTTGGCTGACTTCCAAGTTCTTTCAGCTTGAAGAGGCAAGAACATTTCATAACTGGTAGAAATGGAGACATTCATTCTAATATTTCATTTGCTCCCAGGGTATTTGGTCATATCCAGATTAAATAAATGGTTTTGAAACCGTTTGCTCTGTCACTACTCATTATCTTACTGTAGAATCTAGTCAGTTGATTCACATGGAGGCAGGGCACTATTCCAAAAATTAAGATGACCCACCCCCAAGCCCCCAAACTTAGGCATTAATCAGGAACCAGTAGTGTTCAAAGATGAGTTGGGGATGAGATCTAAGTAAACATATATTCCAACCTACTTTCTGCTGTCCCGAGTGATGGGCGACATTCATATGCAGTGAACACTTCCTTGAACTACACTGGGCACCACCTGTAATTCCACCTCTTTCTTGCTGATAAAAAAAAATACTATAAAGTGATTATAGTGACATATAATAATAAATAACCCAGGAAATGAAATAAAATTAAAAATGCAAATAATTTTTTCAAATTATTTTATTATTATTATTCCTCCTTACTGACCTCATACAATTAATGGAAACAAATTATTAAACTGGTCTCCAAATTCATGATAGCAAAGTGGAGGATTGCTCCCCAAATGTAGGAAATAAAGATAAGAATGTTGAAATTAATACAGGAAATTCTATGTAAGAAACCTTCATTTATAAATGGTAAATTTAAAGAATATGAAAATAATTTATATTTTAAAAATACCTTATTTTAACAATTTATTTTGAAACTTTATTTTACAAAGATAATAATACTTGACAAGTGTTAATAATTTAATGTTCTATAATATGTTTATAAATTTTTAAATTTAAAATGCATTAACTACTTAATTTCAATGATTTCTTTGGTATTATAAATTCTGAACATGTTTGAAATAATAAAATATGAGTATTAAATACATAATTTTATGAAACAAGTACTGAAACACCTGTATTATCATTTTGTTCATTTCAGTAATTCATTGAAATCTCTCAGTTGCTAATGAACCCCTCCCCCTCCACTCTCTTGTTTTTTATTGGGTTTTATAATTTTATTTTATTTATATAATTCTAACAGAGTAATAACTGACATATAGGCAAATTTGTTTGCAGCAATATCTAGTGTTTTCTGCTTGGGGTTTCGGGTCTGTGAGGGAGGAAAAAGGAACAGACCAGGTCTAACGGAATCATCCTGTAAGATCACCCAGAACCCTTTGTTCTGTCTCCAAATAGATTAGGAAAACTCTGCTCTTGGTTACACTTCTCATGTAGGTATCTCTCAAGGAATATATAGATTATTGGATATGTTTCTCTAATAATCACATTTTTACCTCAAAATTGTGTTCCTCAGTGCAGATTAACACTGAGCACTGGTTCACCAGTTTCCTGTGAAAGCTCTGATCTGCATTGAACTGCTATGTAGGGGTAAAGGATATTAGAGCCATAGAGATAGAAAGCAAATGGTGGTAACCTAGATGAGCTAGGTAACCCCTCTTCCATCCCAGACTAGCCTAGCCTAGATTCCCTGTTATAAAGTGCGTTATCTGCTCTTTGCTGTGCAATACAAATGCAATTGACTTATTAGGACACACATGGTTGAGTTTCAGTAAAACATATACAACAAATATATGCACAAGGAACTTCCTAATCTAGATATAATTCATCAGGAGGAGGTCCAGAGATTTCTTTTCAGTTGTCTAAAGAGAGTTAGTTCTCTGTGACCCTAACTTCCCGATAATTCATAATTGTTTTTCTGTGAGCTGCATACTACTTTTAATTATTTTTTAATTCTTGAATTTATGCAGTGCTCAAAAATTACTTAATTGATGGCTAAATTAAACAGGAAAATCACTTAGACCCAAATTCAGTTTAAATTGTAAGTAGCTATATTCAATTAGAATGCTATTATACTATTGACATTATTAACACATAAGTTTAAAGAAGCTAGTTACAATCTCTTATAATTTGATAAGATTTTAAGGTATAAAGTGTCACTAAATAATGTGAGTCATGTTGTCTGGCCTCAACTCTAGACAATATTTGTGGATTTGTGGATTTTCAAAATAAACAATTGTAAACACTCACATTTCAGGCTATTAGCAATGGCAGTACTTGAGACATAGAGTCCCCTCAGTATCACACCTGAAAATGTTAATCAGAGGCGCACAACAGAAACAGGCACCAAGTTTAATCTCAATACAGTGGGGCCTTGATTTACGAGTTTAATTCCTTCCGAGACCGAGCTCGTTAAGGAGCTCATTAAGGAGCTCATTAACTCAAATTACTCTATCCACTCAATGCAAAAAATCTGCTGAGAGACAGCTGATATCTCAAAAAACTCGTTAGTCAGGACACTCATAAGTCAAGGCCTCACTGTACTTAAAAGCTGTGTGACTTTGGAAAAATTGACTTAACCTTTCTGAGTTTCATTTCTCTCCCCTGTGAACTATCAATATGAGGAACAGAGATAACATAAGCAGCAGCCCCTTATCTGACATATAGCAGGTTCTCCACACTTATCATGGTCAGTTATTGCTGTTGTTATTGGTTGCTACTGAACATTAGTCAGTATTTGTTGAGCATAAATTATGCATGAAGCATAGTACTTAAAGTTTTAGAAGACATTTAAGAAATAGAAGATGTAACCTTTAAAAGACAAAACGAGTTGGCAGCATCCGTTTTACAAAGCGGTATTTCTCGTCCGCATGCTAATATCGGACAACAGAAATAACCAAGAGCTAGGACAGATCAGGTGGCAGTCTGTGGTCTGTAAAACACTGTTAGGAGGAAGTGAACTTTCATTAGGCTCTGCAGGGATTTGGTGAGGGGCTGGGACTGGCAGAGAGAAGCAAGGAGCATTTTAGTAGAGGAAATGGTGTCTGTGGCAGGTGTAGGGATGAACAAGCTGTTTCCTGGGTGATGCTCTTTCTTGTTTTAATGCATTCAGAGCAATCTTCCCCTTGACCTTTCTCCCCACTGGTCTTTATCTTTGAGCCCCTGGTGCATTGGGGTTTGACAATCAAGGCCAACCTGAAAGGCGGCTGAAGGAGTGACAGGTGTGGTTAGCTGCGCCGTGCGGCCAGGATGCTTGGACACAGAGGCCGGAAGTGATAACAGGTTATCTGCCAGCCCAAGATTAAGGAGGAAAAGGGAGAGCAGGAAGTCAGAACTTAATCACCTTAAGGCTCAGCTTTACCGGGAGATGGACGTAGTGGTCACCCTCTGGGAATACTGGAAGGGACTCGTGGAGGCCCCGTTACCTTTAAAATATTCATGGTCATTTTTGCAGCCCTCTAGGCTTTCCCAGTTGGGTGGAAATTCTAGTTGCCCAGTAGCAGCTCTGGTGATAGTCCCACCAAAGCCAGTCACTAACCAGGAGACACTGCTGGACTCTCTCTTCTCTCTCTGTTTCTTTGCTCCTGCTTAACTCTCTGCTGCCTATATTAATTCCTGACTCTCCCAGTTTGCCTTCTTTCATAGTCTCTTTATTTATGGTTTTCAAGTGTCTACTTATTCTCTTCTTAGTTGTAAGTTTTCCAGCCTCCCTTCTCTCTCTCACCTCTCTCTGACATATCAAGTTAAGTCCTCATTTAACATCGTTGATAGGTCCTGAGACTGTACACAAAATGACAGATGACAAAACCAATTTTCCCACAGGCTCTTTGACACGAGCAAGAGTTAAGTTCCTATGGCAATCGCATCAACATCGTAGTAAAATGGTGTTGAGGAAACCAGAAAACCACATTATTTGAAGACCTGCTGTGCTCTAAGAGAGAATCTTACGCATTCGTTTAGATTCCCTGTAATGCAGAATTGCTCTTGCAGCGTTAAGCTTTCTGGCAAGCCTATAAACAGCTGCCTTTGGTTCAAGGGTCCTGGCGAAATTAAGTGGCCAGGAAGGTGTGAGGGTGATCAATACAAGCAGGGTGATGAATGAGGAAGAAGCCACTCCTGGACAGGAGTTTGTGGGCATGGTATGCACTGAGAACATCACTAACTCCCCCAGAATTCTGCAGCTGCATCTCAATCTTCACGAGGGTTGGCTAATCCTCCTGTTAGAATATAGAAGGTAGAGCAGAATGGACAAAAAGGGAGAGGCCATAATCAAAGTTAACAGTTCTCCCCTCAAAATTCCCTAAATCAATCACTTATAGGCTAAGGAATGTTCCATTTGGCTAATTTGTCCCTGTACAACTGTGCTACATTATACATACTAGTATAGAAATTAATTGAGAAAATAGATGATAAAAATAGCTAATATTTATTTAGTAACTCAGCTACATAATCTTATTTTATTTATGTAACAATACATAACCACATTTTTATTATCATTTCCTTCCTATAGATAATAAAACTAAAATTCAGAGAAGTCACACTTCTTAAAGCCAATAAATGGTAGGCACCGGATTTAAACCTAGCACTTTCTGACAACAAAGCCCATGGGCTTACCCACTATCCTATTGTGTTTCTCAACTATAAAAGTAAAATAAAAAAATTTGGAAGATAAAACTGAAACCTATCTCACAGAAGAAAACCAAGACTAGAGGTCAACACTCAAGACTGAAAGTGTCAAAAGATCTCTATGTAACACTAGGTCAGCACCATCAATCCAGCAGGGGACAAAAGCTAGCCAAGTCACTTTCTGCTTGTTGTTAACAATATATAGTCATGACTCAATAACTTGTTTGCTTTCAGAGTCCTAGGCCAGCAAACAACTGGCCCCAACGACCAAGCTGGGAGAATATGAGAGTTGGCCCAGACTCAGGATTTCCTAAGGTGTCACTCCAGTACTTTCCATCTGCTGATATACACTCTAACACCTCACAATAATCACCAAGTAGGCATAGTGGAAACGAAGTATATACCTAATTGTGCTGCACAATTCTGAACCTGATCATGTATTTCCTAATACAGATTCTGTCACACAGGGCCAAATAGGTCCAGATCAAAAATAACTTTCCAAAGTGGCTACTGCCCTATATTTGGCATGTCGTGTTTGCACACAACACTCCTAACCAGCCTTTGGGTAGACCAGTCCTAAATAATTACTGGGGCAGAGTTCAAACTTTGGGCAGAAAAACATTCCCAGTCAAAATAAAGAGGGCTTGTCACCCAGATCCTATTCTCTATAAAAATCACCAACAGTAAACCAACCAGAAGAAAACCAAGCAATTAAAAACAAGTAAAAATAATGAAAGGTTCATCAAGATCCCCTTATAAGATTTGAAGTATTGCTATTGAGTCAAATGGTTTACTGTTTCTGTTTTGAAGAAGATGTCACATTGGGGACACAGTTTAATGTAATATTTTTCTTTAGGTTACTGGAAACCACTGTGGTGCTACCAACTAAAGTTGGCACTGCTCTGCTGTGGGATGAATGCCCTCCACTTATGGCTTCTCCTCCACAGCATATAATTTTTACCATACAGACATTGAGCAATGCATTGGATCTCTGGTAAACTGTTGGAGGGTTTCCCTGAAGTCCTAATTCCCGAGAACCCATGAAGTTCATGGAAATTGGGGTGTAAACCACCCTGGAGTTCTCACTGACAGTTTGCCACCCCCATTTCTTTTTTTTTTTAAGCCCAAAGGATAAGAATTCAATACAGACACTGAACTGATCTCCTGACCTCATTCTAGTCCTACTGGGTGTGGTAAATAAACCACTCCTGACCTGAATTTTCACCATTTTCACCCAGTTCCTGTTAGTGGTCATCCTGTCTCCTCACTGGACAGAGCCACCGGAATCCATTCAGCCACTGGGAAAGAAAGTCACCTATTTGAAAAGTCAACATCTAAATCATTTATCAGGAGACAAAACCTGGGGGTGGCAAGTTCTTTTCCAGGACAATGTGGGGGTGGCAAATTGATAGAACATTGCTCATTACAAGTCTGAAACTCTGAAAAACAGCTGTAATCATGCACGTCTTGGGGCTGGCTCATTCCAGTGTGATGGCAGATAAAGACTAATGAGCAAAATATTATGACTCATATCCTGGCATCAACATTAGACAATGCCTCAGGGTTAATTAAGAAAATAAAAAACATTAAGGTGTATTTTTAATTTGCCCTGGAAAGTTGAGTATATCCTTTTTAAGCTCAGAAATGACTTTTTTGAAGAGTTGATATTAACACAGCATCCATATGCCAAAATGGTCCTAGTGCCTAGATTAGTTCTCTTGTTTAGATGTGTGCTTTCTTTAGCCCAAAGAAGGAGTGATTCTTACTTTTTTTGTCACTGCCCATAATTTTTTATCTACATATTAGTTTAAAACATTCAAAATTGCCATTTTTGTAGGTCGAAAATAGACAATGCTAGCAATGTCAAATGGCTCTGTTTAATATTTGTGTGTGTGTCTATATGTGTTGGTGTGTGTGTTGTGTACATGTCTGCATGTGTCTCAAGCAGAAGCTCTGTACAAATATTTTATTTCAATTAATTTTTACAATATCTTATAAGGTAGGTCAATTTCTTCAAGGTACCCATGTGAAAACAAGGGCTAAGAAAATGTAATAACTTGTCTATCTAAGGTCTTTCAGGATTCAAATCTAGATTTCTTTTCTTGTGCCACATCCTCTTTTCAGGCTTCCCATTATTGAGGCAATGAAATTGGCTGAATCACCTTGACCTCAAAGCTGTCTTGGGAAGTGACCCAACTGAGCGCTCCCAAGCTTGTAGAGCCCCTCCTCTCATCCTGCCCCAGGATGTGGCACTGAACAAAGGAATCAGTCAGCATGTTCCATGTCTGCTTATCCATTAGCAAACACTGGTAAATTTAATTTAGAATGTTTTAATGATGGTGGTACTTATTTCTACAAGAAACCTTGAATAAATTTTCAAGCCAATTTTTGGGGGCTCTGGTTTGAGCAAAATATTGCACTTATTATAGAGAAATGCAATATTTCCCAGAAGTCTGAAGAAAAAAAAATGTGCTTATACTATAGTTGAGCAAAGGTGTCCAAACACTGTGAAATCAAGTTCTCTTCTCTTCCAAATTATAGAGCGTGAGAAGTGGTTTGCTGGCTTTCCGGTTCCTACTCTGGGCATGTTGGGAAGTAAGACCACAGCAGTCTAGATTTCCATTTTTGGGATTACTTTTTTTTTTCTTTCAGTAAATGCTCATGCAAATCCATCCTTTCCTGTTGGTCTTTGCTTGATTTGTTTTCAACTCACATGCTTGGCTGAACTGAAATTATTTTTTAAAAAGCCTTTGCACTAGGTCATGGGAACACTCCCAGCTCCCATTCTTAGTAGCAGCAAGGAAGCTGGCTTTGGGTGATCAAACATCTTCAGGATTTTTCGAGAGGGGAAGAGGACACGAATAACACAGAAAAGCAAACAAGTGAGGTCACCAGCAAAGTATCTTTGTTCCAATGACCTAGCTCATTAACTAAGAAGGAAGCTGTACGATGAGCTGTTCCCCGTGCCAATATCACCGGATCAGAGGGCCACGCAGAATTACCCTTTCCTCAAACTGAGGTCTCTGTGTGCCGAGTTTGTCCGTGTGTTCTTAGGCGTCTGCAAGGTTCCCGTGAGAACGCTTTATGTTGTGTTTTCATTTTCATGGTCGTCTTAAAGTAATCAGCATGAGCATAACCTGCATTATTTAAATGACCACCCTGAAACCAAGAACCAAGACGTAATTCCGGGCCCAGTTTTGCACTTGTGTTCATATATTATTGAGAATTACTGAAAAAGGAACAGGTGAAAACTTAATAGGCCAAGTGAACACTAAGTGATGTCACACGCATTGTATGAAGGACCATTCTGGGGTAGTAGAGAAAGGGTACTGAATTCCCCCTCTACATTAATGAGGACAGTCCAGAACATAAGCATGTTGGGAGCCATGATGAAGTTGCAGCAAAATTATACCAATTGTCTCACTAACTTAATGCAGCAAGCTTGCTGACTTTATCATATTAAACAGATTTTGTAAATTTCTTTTGCTTTGGTCGCTGTAAAAGAACGGTAGGTTTATGGAGCGTATAATGAGTATTAATTTGTACATATGTAAATGTGTTGTTTTGCTAGAGCAGCCACAACAACATACCACACACTGGATGCCTTAAACAACAGACACTTAACATTGCACAATCTGTAGGTTAGAAGTGCAAAATCAAGGTGTCGGCAGGGCCGTGCTCACCCTGAAGGCACCAGGCAAGGCTCTGTTCCAGGTCTCTCCCAGCTTCTGGTAGTTCCTGGGCGATGACAGCATCACTCCAGTCTTCACACGGTGTTCTCCCTGCATGAATGTCTGTGTCCAAATTTCCTCTTTCTATAAGAACATCAGTCATATTGGATCTGGGACCCACCCTTCTCCAGTATGACTTCTTCTTAACTAATTGCATCTGTAACAGCTCTCTATCCAAATAAGGTCACATCCAGAAGTACTAGAGGTTAGGACTTCAATATATAAATTCGGAGGGACACAATTCAATTCATAACAGAAAACAGCATAATAAAAACAATTTAAGTCATCATTAACAACCTAAGACAATTTTTTCCCTTTACAAGTGGTCTGCATGTTTCTCAATTTGGAGAAACCATGCTTAAAATTATATGATTTGAGTAAGAAGAAAAAAATTGGAACTCATTTGCTGATAGAAACCCTTATTAAAACCTATAACTATTAAAAATAAATTCTTGATAGATCAAACTATATAAAAGCTAGAAAAAATAGAATTAGCTATTGAGTCAGACCACTTGAAAAGAATCAATCTCTCCACCTAGAGGTAAAAGCAGAAATCAAAATGGAAAAAGATAAACAGGCTTAGTAGTATACAAATGTTTTAAAAAATTTAGACTTTTAAAAAAGGCAGACAGATTGTGAGAAAAAATATGCACAACAAATAGAATAGAAAGGGAGATGATATGTTTATTTTACAAGGCATGTACAAAATGATAACAGAAGCATAAGACCTAATAGATAAATAAATAAAAGACAAAATTAGACAATTTTAAGAAGAGGAAATGTGACTGAGACACAAATAATCAAAGAAATGGGAATTTATAACTGAAATGTAATTTGCAAATATACAGGCAGGTATATATGGTGGAACTGGAACTCTTTATTTTAAATATGTGCTCTTTAATTGATTTCAGGGAGAAAGGAAGAGAGAGAGAGAGAGAGAGATAGAAAAATCAATGATGAGAGAGACTCATCAAGCGGCTGCCTCCTGCACCAATTCACTGGGGATCAAACCTGCAAACCGGGCATCTGCCCTGACCGAGAATTGAACCATGACCTCCTGGTTCATGGGTCAACGCTCAATGGCTGAGCCAGACTGGCCAGGAAAAACTGGAACTCTTGTATCTTGCTGGCACTAGAGTAAGTTGTGACCACCCTTTTAGAAAGCACTATTGAAAACATAGATTACTTTAACATTTTTATTTATTGAGGTAGAATTCACATAAAATAAAATGAACCATTTCAAGTGTATAATTCTGACAGGTTAGTGCATTCACAATGTTGTGGAAGCACCACGTATATGGAGTGCCAAACATTTTCATCTTCCCAGAGGAAAGTCCTGAAACCTTTAAACGGTTTTTCCATTTGCCTCTTCCCCCACCAGCTCTTGACAACTACTAGTCTGCTTTCTGTTTCTATGGATTCACCTATTCTGGGTATTTCATATCAATGATGTCATAAATATCTCATCTGTTCCTGTCCGGCTTCACTTAGCATAACATTTTGGAGGTTTATCTCCTTGTAGCATGTATCAGCACTTCATTCCTTTTTATACATTTTATGGTATATATGTATGTTCCTCAATTTGTTTATCCACTCATCCATTTATAGACATTTGCTTTGTGTCCATCTTTTAGCTATTGTGAATAGTGCTGCTACAAATCACCTTTAAGGGAAACAAAAAACACATCTTTCACATCTTTTATTCAGTCATTCTAACTCGGGAACTTTCTCCAAAGAGAATAACCTAAAACATGGGGACATCTGCATCCTTATTTGTTGCAGGGTTATGGGTGTAACTAGGAAAAATATGGCTGTAGTAAAACCCGAGCTGACTGCTGGGTTATAACCTGTTTACTGAGCCCCTTGTCCCTGGCGTATGAAGTCCTGAGTAACCCTGCTCCATCCTCACCTCTGTTCACCCCTCGTTCACTCTGCTCAGTCACATTGGATTCCCTTCTGTCTGGCTGGGGACTTTTGCCCTTCTCCTCAAGGCTCTGTCACACTTTTCTCCTCTGTTTCACTGCCTCTATCTCCTCCTCACTCGCTCAGCACTGTGGCCTGACCTCTGCTCCACCACTTGACCGAAATTGCTCTCGGGAAGTGACTCATATAAACGATCTGGGAATAAACATCCATAAGATAAATCTTTATGGGATCTCTTGATGACATCCTTAAAAACAAATTGCTAAAGAAAAAGAAATTAGTTTTCGACATGCTTGAGCTTTTCTGCCAAACCAGTTCTGGAAACTTCTGTTGATTTGGTCTCTCACTGGTCATCTTCCTCCTTCTGTCTCCTCCCCATTCACAAGGTGTAACCATTCTCCAAAGTGCAGACAACCTTCTGGCCCCAGCTCTTCTCTCTCTATGGTTTCCCTAGTGACAAAAGGCAGTGCGGGACCCAGCACTGCTCTGACAACTCAAGGATTAGTGAATTTGAGAGCACTGGGAGTCAGCATCCTCAACATCTTTGCACGTGTTTCATGCAAGGCAGTGGCAGCAGAAAAAGAGGTTAAGGTGCTTTTGAGATGGTTAGATCAAAAGAACACAAACTGGACTCATTCCTGAGTACTTGTGACATCCAACCTTTTGGAGAATACACAAAATAGCATGAGGAGGCTGAATCCCTAGTGACAGGTGGGGACCAGACACTGGTGAAATTCAAATACAGGGGTGAGCAAAAGTAGGTTTACAGTTGTGAGTACACAGTTTATTCTTGATTTATTATTTATTAATTAATGTATTATTTCTTTATAGTACAACTGCAAACCTACTTTTATCCACCCTATATTAATGTTAATGTGGTCTCTTCTGTGCCCACTAGTTGGTAAAACCTGGGGCCTTCAGGATTGAGTCAGATCCATAGTTCTCTGCACCCAAGAACTCCACAAATCAGTTGTTAATTGGACACCTGTCAATTACTGCACACACAGATTGCTTCAGAGTAACTGGCTCACCAATGCTACTTAATGCAGAAGTAAAAAAAAAAAATGGCACAAGTAAATGCTGCTGCTCATTACTGCAGCAGGACAACCCATCATTTCTCTACTTCAGCACAGCTTTAACGTCCTCACATGCATATTTTGTTAATTCAATCCAAGGAGCACCTACCATGTGTTCATCCTTGAGCCAGATGCATGCATTAGATACACATTGGATCTGACATGGTCTCAGCTCTAAAAGACGAATAAACAAAGGAGAAAAAACAAGATTGAAGGGATCCCAAGAAGTAGCCCTTTCTTCTCCACCAGAGCTCGGAACAAATTGAGAGATAAGATTAAAAAAAAAACACAATAAAAATATATAGTTAATGCCCTTTGGAAACACAAAAGATGAAGGAATTATTGCTAATAGGGGAGTAGTAAAGTATGTAAAAAGGAGGCAGCTATTTAATTATGTTGAAAAGGTGAATAGGGTTTGGACAGGTTTTACCAGGAAAAGAATAGTTGGGTCAGGGGTAGAATGCAAGGCAAAGGGAGCAACATGACTCAAGTACAAACATGAACATTCACCATGAGCTAAAGAAAGGGCAAGTATGCAGCAGTAAGGGCAGGGTCACCTTATGAGACCAATTTGATTGGAGGGGTTTGTCATGGCCTGAAAGCAAACATTTTTCAACTTTTAAAATTATCAAGCAATGTCCAAATGTGCTTCATCATGGCTCAGGGTGGAGTGAAGTTCAAGGCCAGGGGAAATTCAATTAGGGATATGAGCGCCAAAAATGGGGAAAGGGATATCTTTTATCCAGGCTACTTGGTGATTACAACAAACAAACAAACAAACAAACAAACCAAAAAGTCATAGATTTGCCAAATGTCTCTCATTCCCAAGAATACTCTGCTTTATATATTGGGTAGTATGGAAGGCATAAAATAGGAGGAGCTTTTTTTAAAGCAGGTTGAGTGAAATTATAGAGGACTTGGAATAACACTTAAGTGAGTTTGTACTTTATTACACAGAAAATGGAAAACAAGATTGTTTTATCAGAGTTATAATGTGACAGGTGCCATACTAGTCACTGGTATAAAGTGATACTAGCCTTCTAAGAGTTCATGTTCTAGTTAAGATCAACATGTATGAAGATAATTTCCATAAAATCAATGCAGGTATAAGGTAACATAATCGGTCATATGCCAAAAATATCCTTCTGGAAGCAGTTTGAGTACTGGTTGGTGGGGAGACAGAGATGGGAGGCAAGGACCGCCATTAGAAAGCAATCGAGACAAGCCAGGCAGGGGGTCAAGAGGGTCACAGGGTGGCCAGGAGGACATGAAATCAATTTGCACAGGCACACGCATTCATTTCGGAAAAAGGAGTTCCACGTCTTCTGAAACAGATGAAAGAAACAAGCACAAGTAAAGAGGCAAAAAATCAGATAGCCTTTTAGCTATTCCATGATTTAAAAAATAATTTTCACATTTTGCTTCAATGGGCTTTTCCTTTCCACTGGTTGTGATGGAAAGCTTTCAGACCAATGTCTCAGATTCCAAACACAGCACACTTCCTTGTTTATTTAAATTCAATATGCCCCTGCGGTGGAAAATTAACCAAGACTTGACCCGGGTGCCTGTTTGTACACTTAGGAAACTATAGAATAGATTCCCAGAGGTTTCTATTTTGCCAGGAATCAGAACCACAGTTGTTGTGAAATTACAAAACTGAATAATTAGGATAGTAAGATGGGAAGCTTTTTTTGAGAGGAGAAGGAAGGAAGGAAGAGGCACATAGAGTGGGTTAGAAGTAATGGCAGGAGACACTCATAGAGGTTATTATCTCTAGCTATCCCTGAACAGCTTATGAAATCAACTACTGGCACTGATATTCCTTCGTTTCTCAAACATTTATTGACCTACTACAATGGATCAGGCATTCTTCTAGATACTAGGGACATAGTAGTATAAATAATAGACAAAAGAATCCTCCATGAGCTTACATGTTAGCGAGAAAAGGCAGATAACTAAAAAATATAACTAGAAAATAATAAATATGTTAGATCATGATACCTTCTATGGCGAAAACAGCATGGAAGGTAGGAGGTGATGTTCATTGCTGGGGTTAGTGGTGTGCAGGGAAGTCTTCAGTGAGAAGTTAACATTTGCATAAGGACCTGAAGGAAATGAGAGAGTGGACAGTGAATGCTTCTGCATTATAATGTCCATGGGCACTTAAGACTCAGCATGCTCAAGACTATGCTCATCCTCTTTCTTTTCAATGGAAGAATCAGGGTGGGGGGACCTGTGTTCCCAGGGTTAGTGACGGCACTAGCATACACTGGACCCCTAAATCATCCTGACCTTGTTCCTCCCATCAGTCCCCACATCCAGTCTATTACCAAAGCCTGCCTCTTGGACATTTCTCTGCTTTGTTCTTCGGTGCCAAGTCTATTTCAATCTGCCCAACTGTATTAGCCTCCAGGCCTCCCTAATCCCCAGCTCGCCTCTCTCAAGTCTATCCATGCTATTGCCTTGCTTAGAATGCTTGTCTCTCCATGTCCTCTGTCATTGTCCAACCGCTCTAGCATGGCAAACAAGGTCCTCCAAGACCTGAATCTTCCATATTCTACACCCATGTTTTCTTCTAAACAACTAAATGCTCCTTCCCAATACAAAACATGTTACTCCTCCTTGCCTTTGTGCTATTTTCTCTGCCTTGAATGTGCTTCTGATCCCTACGTGTCTTATTAACTCTATGTATCTTTTAAGCTCAACTTGAATACCGCTTCTTCCAGGTTTGATTAAGTGCATCTCCTCTGTGCTTATTCTCAGTGTAGAACATACCACACTGTAGTGTTATGACCTGTGGATGT
This sequence comes from Myotis daubentonii, assembly GCF_963259705.1. NCBI lineage: Eukaryota > Metazoa > Chordata > Mammalia > Chiroptera > Vespertilionidae > Myotis > Myotis daubentonii. The sequence continues at coordinate 17,671,268 of NC_081848.1, read as the reverse complement.
GTCTATCTCCCCATGAGACTGAGCATTTGTAGGAAAAAACTGGAACGTATTCATCTTTATATCTCCTAGCATATTCCTTCTTGAACTTTTCCAGTAAACAAATTTAAAGATAAGGCTCTCAGAATACAGATAGTGCTTATATTTTTGACTGAAATCTGATGCTTCCCGATACTTGTAATCCCATCTACAAAAATACCTCTCCGCTTAGCAAAATGGTTTGCTCTTTCCTATGTGGGAAGAAGGAGAACATGCGGTTCATTGACACTCTCCCTGGGGTCAAAGCAGAGATCCCTCTGTGGCCTGGGTGTGGGCAGCACTGGTCTGTGCAGGGCAAGGAAGAGAACCTTTTGTTAATTGCAGAGTCAAGATTGGAGTAGGTGAGCATTTAACGTTACAATAGGACAGAGAGCAAAGGGAAGCTAGGAGTTGGCAGAAGGCTGTGTGTGGTCACTGTGAAACTTCTGGTAATTATTCAAATCTTACTAAGTCATAAAGTGTTTGATGCACAAATAGTGTGTGTACATGTGCAAGTGCATGCTTACATGTACAGGTGGGGTGTAATCTGGGAGAGGGGCATGGGTTTATGTCTAGTGAGGAGTGGCTTAGGATAGATTGCTCGCAAGGGTGCCAGATTAAAGACATTGAGGACCATAAGCAAATAACTTGTCACAGTTCTCAGTGTTTGGGTTATTTGAAGTAATGCAGGCCACGTGTTTTGGGGTAATGCATGGACCTTGAAGACGGAATGAGGTGGGTTTCAATCTTCCATTTAACTTCCACCAGTTGTGTAGCATTGGGCCAGTCACTTAACTTAGAAAAGTCACTTAACTTCTCTAAGTCTGAGCCTTAACCTTTATTATAAAGGGGATAAATAACACTACTCTTGGATTACTAGAGTGCTCCGTGCATTGCAACTGTCGTTACATTCATCAGTCCTGTGTTTCAGGAAGATGTTTCTGGTGCTGGCTCCAGGAGTGGGCAGAAGCCAGGAGAAACTAGAGACAAACTGACAAGAGGATATTTGAGCAAGTCTTCAGGAGAGAGTGGAGCCAAGAGTCTGAATGCAGAAAATGGTGATGCAAATGAAATAAAAGACAAACAAAACACTTTGAAGGGCAGGACTGAGTAGCTGACCTGAGAGAAGGGAGGGTCTGAGATGGAGCCAAAGCCTTGCACTCCGGTAAGTGGGAAGTGGATGGTGATGCCATGTTTTCGCCACTCCACTCTCCTCCGTGTGTGCAGAGCATTCCCGGCCTGCTCTCTGAAGTCCGTGCTGTTCTCCTCTCCACTAACCGAGGCGCCAGGCCTTGGCACAAGTCCCGTGTCATCAGAAGTCTTCCCTGAGCACTCAAGTCTAGGGTCAGCAACTTATTCTCCAATCAGCTGCTGCACTGTAAGGCACTTAATTAAACTTTATTCCTGCGGTTTTAGATGTGACTTGCCCACTAAATTTCTTGTTGTTTGAAGATGAGAACCAAGTCTCACTTACTGTTCCATTATCATCTCTGCCAGGTGGCCCACACCTGCTCCCTGCTTTTGTGGTCTAGTATGGATGGTTTCCTTTGTTCTGGACTGAAAGTAAAGGTGTAAATTGCCATTTGTGAGAGTTCCCATAGAAAGAGAGTAAACTGGCCCTGGCTGGTGTGGCTCAGTTGGTTGGTCATAGTCCCATGCACCAAAAGATTACCAGTTCAATTCCTCTCTTTAAAATCAGTGAGCATGTCCGAGGGTGAGGATTAAAAGGGGGGAAAAAGGTAAAACAGAAATCAGGACACAACCCCAAAGAACGAACAGAATCAACACAGTACAAATATTTTATACTCACTATATTCATTATCATCACTGCCACCACTAACATTTATTGACCATCTACCATATGCCAGGTACATGGATCATCTCATTAAAACCTCACAATAACCGCATTAGGTAGGTACTACTGTACCACTCTTACCACTCTTCTCATTTCACAAATGAAGAAATGAGACAAACAGGTTAAGTAACTTTCAAATACTAATAGCTACTAAGAGATGAGAGATAGACACTCTGGTAGAATTATCACACGACTGTTCGAGTTGTGTTAGCAACCAGATTAAAAGAATTGTAGTGAGGGAAGGAGGTAACTACAAAATAGAGCATGAAGTGGTAGAAAGAACACCGGGCTAGGAGTCAGGAGCTCTGGAGCGCTGGTCCTAAGCAAGGTGAGCTCCCTAGAGCTCGGTGCTCTTCATCTGGAAAGTGAGGGGGTTACACAGATAACTTCTAGGATCCTTCAGCCCCAGAATTCTGTGCTGGAAACATCATCTATCTGTTGGTGTGATAAGAGGCTTACTAGCATCACTTTTTAATATAGATCCACATATTCTAGAAGGTTATTGGACTACTCGGATCAGATCACATGGAGTTTTGAGAAATGTTTTGAAATAAGAAAGGAAGTGGCATAAAGTAGAGACACAACAAGGAATTCAGGCTAGAATATTGTCAGGAAAATGACTAAAAGGAAGGAGTGGGTGAGTCATGTGCATCGGGAGCTAGCAGATTCTCTGGTTACAGTGGGAACTACCATCGCAGCAGGAAATGGGTAGAATTAGTCAAGAAAGGACCAGGTGGAAAATAATCTTGAAAGCAAGGCATAGAGTTCCAAAAATTAGAAACTGGGGCAAAATATCTGTCCAACAAGCTTTTGATTTTGTACAGGAAAAAAAATACTAGATAAATTAATTTCTTCTTCCTTTAATTTATCTGAGCATAACATGAACATAGTTAACAGGAAATGTTGAATAGGAAAAGTATGAAATAAGAAGTTCTGACAGTCTAAAAAAGCCAGATCTGAGACAAATAAAATGGTTTTGAATATAAGAGTTACATTTCCTCAGAGAGTGCTTATGAGCGTGTGTGTGTGTGTGTGTATGTGTGTGTGTGTGTGTGTGTGTGGTGTGTGGTGTGTGTGGTGTATGTTTGTGTGGTGTGTGTGTGTGGTGTGTGTGTGTATGTGTGGTGTGTGTGTGTGGTGTGTGTGTTTGTGTGGTGTGTGTGTGGTGTGTATGTATGTTTGTGTGGTGTGTGTGTATGTGTGTATGGTGTATGTGTGTGTATGTGGTGTGTGGTGGGGGGGCTTTGGGGAGAGATCTGAATGCAGTGTACACATAAATGTAAGAGGAAATTGTTGAGGTCTGCATGTTAGGGGTTGGATTTTTTTAAGTGATGGCTGGCATATTTTCTTAATTTTTCCCCAGAATGTAAAATCACCAGCTGAACTTCTCAAACGCACAGCAAGTCCCTTAAACTTGGTTTCACCTTTCTGAAATCATGGTATTCAGGAAGAGGATATTTATTCAAGAGGAATAAAATTAATGAAACTTTATAAAATTTGTTAAAGACAGCTTCACTTCTGAGACATTAGAAAACAGCAAGTTTATTTTAATGTAAAATCCTAATAAAATGGTTAGTTTTGATAATAAACTAGATAGGATAGTTCTTATCAGATGCAAACATTTTCCCTAGAAAAGTGCATCATGAAAATATTTATCTTCTATTCTCCTGTTCCTGAAATGCATTTTTTCTTTAATTATAAAAGTGACATAAGGCACATTTAAGATTTGGATTTTCTAATGTGTTTTTGGGAAGGGTTCCTGGGCAGAGCTGGAGAGCTATAGCAGGCCCTTGATGAATGTTGTTTCACTCAACGTCATTTTGTTACAAAGATGAGATCCATGGGAACTTGACTCTTGTTATATCGATTACCCTATGGTAAGACTGGTTTTGTTACATGTAATTTCACTTGAAGGTGCAGAACCTATCAATGACTTAAAGTGAGGACTGCATATTGGAAAGGGGAAAAGAAATGTACTAATTTGAGTGTGCATTTATTATGTGCCAGGCACTAAACTGGACCCTTTATACACATTCTTTCATTTAATCACCATCATGATCCTACACATGAGAACAAAGAGTCTCTGAGTTGCTTGCCTGAGTTGCACAGCTCATAAATGAGAGCATGGGATGCAAGCAAGCATAGGTCTACTCAGCATCAAAGCCCATGTCCCTTTATAAGCAACAGATTCATACTACTCACCACCTCATTTTGCCACTCAGGTGGAAAAAAGGAGTTCCTACCTTTTAATAAAATGTTTTGGTGCTTAAAATTATTAAACAATAAGTACAATTTACAAAGGTTATTTGGAAACAATTCCATTGAACTTCCTATTTGCTTATTTGCTACCTTAGAGTTGTAAAATTTGCTGGTTAATAGTAAATCATACATTCAGCTCTATCTTAAAACACATGTCCAGAAGCATAGCTCCCATCGCTGCCATTGCTACTACCCAGGACCACACTTCTGTCATCTCTTGTCTAGATCACTGCAGTAGCCTTCTAGCTGGTTTACCGACTTTAGCCCTTGTCTCCTCTTCAATTTATTTATGCAATACGGCATCCCAAAGGGATCCTTAAAAGTTCATAACACAAAAGTCTCCTACTCAAACTCTTTAATGACTTTCCATCTCGCTAGAGTAAAAACCAAACTCTTAAAGGGGTTGAAAAATCCTACTTGGTCTGGGCCATGGGTCTCTCTTTGATCTCTTCCACTGCAGTTTCTCCGCGCCCCCCCTCTCCCCCCCCCTCCACACTCCCCATAACCCTTCCTCTCCGCCACCAGGTCTCCAGTTCCTAGTATAAAGCAGGCGTGCCCTTCCTCTGTGGCCTTTGCTCTTGGCTTTTCTTTCCCTTCCCCAAGAACACTCTTCCTCAACATATCTGCAGGGCTTGCTTTTAAAAAGCGTTTAGTTCTTACTAAAATGCTAGTACATTAACAGTTATGCAACTATCATCACAATAAAATTTTAGAACATTTTCATCACCCCAAAAAGGAACCTCAAACTCACTAGCAGTCATCCCCCATTTTCCTTCTCTCCAGTATCTGGCAATCACTAATCTAATTTTTGTCTGTAAAGATTTGCCAATTTGGGATTTTGGACATTTCGTATAAATGGAATCATACGACATGTATTATTTTGTGACTGGCTTTTTAGCATAATGTTTCCAAGGTTCATTCATATTGTAGAATGTACCAGTACTCATTTCTCTTTCAGACCAAATAATAGTCTATTATATGAGCATACGATTCACTCATTAGTTTATGGACATTTGGGTTGTTTCCATTTTTTTTTTTTTTGCTGTTATGAATAATGCTGCTATGAATATTTATGTGCAAATCTCTGTGTGGATACATGTTTTCATTTTTCAGGCAAATACCTCACAGAGGCATTGCCAGGTTTTAGGGTAACTCTTTTATTTCTCTTATTTTAGTTTCTGAGGATCTGTCAGGTTGTTTCCAAAGTGGCTTCACCATTTTACAATCCCAATAGCAATGTATGAGGAGTCCAATTTTTCCACCTCCTCTCCAACACCTGCTATTGTCTATCTTACTATAGTTCTCCTAGTGGGCAGAAAGTGGTATTTCATAGTTTTGATTTTCATTTCCCTGATGACTAATGACGTTGAGCATATTTCCATGTACTTATTGACCTACTGTATATCCTACCTATTCAAACTTAGTGTCTATCTTTTAATTGGGTTTTTGTCTGTTTATTATTGAGTTTCAAGTGTTCTTTACCTGGATACAAGTCTCTTATCAGCTATATGACTTGCAAATACTTTTTCCCAATATGTGGGTTGTCCTTTTTCCCAACTTGAGCCATTTCACAATGTTGCTAACAAAATTAACATAATATTAGGCTGTGTTAATAACATTATATAATCCAGAACAAAATATATCTCTTCTCTGCTAGTCTGGCCACTCTGGAATGTCAAAATCAGTTCAGAGAACCACAGTGTAGAAGGCATCCCCCTCTCACCCACTCCCCCCCAAAAAAGAGGTGAAATCTTTCAGGGTTAAATAAGGATCTGAAAACCATCCCATATTTCTTATGAGGAACAGAATAGGGAACAGAGTATACTTATCAGAGAATAAGGATTCTCCAGTTACTAAAGGATTCTTGAGTACTCCTCTGGAAAACAAAAGTAAAATAAATGGATGCTAAACAAAGAGACATACTATTTTGGGCTCTATATCATGAAGAAATTACAACAGTCACACAAAGCCAAATACATACTAAGTATTTAATAAATAGTATACTGATCAATGAAGAAATGAATTAGAACCACCCCAAAGTAGAATAAGCTGTTTCAACAAGGAGTAGATTCACATTAATAAAATGTTCAAGAAAGTAAAAGGCCATGTGCTGCTCTTGTAGTAAAAACATTGCCTGCAGACTGGATGAGGAAACCTCCAGAGTCTCCTCTAAGTCTGATTCTATCACTTTAAAAACCAGGATATGGTAAGCTATTGATGGAAATTAAAAATTTTAAATTAATGTTTAATTAGTAATATATTCACAATGTAAGGTGCAAAGGGAATATAGGGAAACTGTATCCCAGCCACCAGTGTCTTTCTCCAGAGGTAACTCCTGTTATTGTTCTCATCCAGGGATATTCTATGTTTATAAAAAGTATTTATGAAAAAATATTTTTGCACAATGTTAGGTACCTTGTTACACACAATGTTTTGCATATTGCATATTTTACTTAAAATTTTTGTTGCAAATTATTGATTATGTCAGTACATAAAGACCACTTTTATTCTTATTAAGTTCTATCCCATAGTATAGAACTGCTACAATTTATTCAACTTGACCCCTATTAATCAGTAGTTATGTTGTTTTCTATATTTTTCTATTAAAAAGAATGCTACAGTGGATACATTTATGCACTCCTTATTTTGCACTTGCAAAAATAATTGTTTTTAGGATCAATCACTGGAATCAAAAAGGTTTGCATTTTTGCTGTTGATAGATTGCCAAATTGCTTTCAACTGGAGTTGGGTCAATTTATCTTTTCACCAAAAATGTTTGAGAATATTTATTTCCCCTCACTGCAACCCCTGACTCAACACAGTGTTATCAGCTTTTATGTTGGCCAATATGATGGGTGAAAAATAGTAATTGTCAATTTTTATATCTCATTCTAAATGAGGTTGAGCTTCTTTTTATGTTACAGCCACTTGTATAATTAAAATATATATCCTTAGCTAGTGTGCTATTGGGTTATTAGCCTTTTTCTTAGTGATTAATTTGAGTTCTTTATGTATTAAGGAAATTAGCCATTTGTCTATGAGTTGCAAATTTTCCCCCAGATTATAATTATATTTTGACTTTGTTTTACCTTCATGAGTTATTTTTTAAAAAAATATTTTTATTGATTTCAGAGAGGAAGGGAGAAGAGAGAAATAGAAACATCAATGATGGGAATCATTTATCACATCCCCTACTGGGGATTGAGCCCACAACCCAGGCCTGTGCCCTGATGCCGGGGTCCAGCCCCAGCAGTCCAGGGGTTCCCAAAGGTGTGGACGGAGTCGGTGAAGAATGTTTTACACGGAGATAGCGTTCAGAACTCTCTAGCTCTCTCTAGTCTCCGTGGATCTTCCTGTGCGTGGCTGAGGCCACAGAGAAAGATCCCGAGGCAAGTTGAGCCTTTATTTTTATAGTCAGAGGTAAACAAGGTAGTGGTTACCAAAGTTACACTGTTCTTGTGAGTTTCACTTGTTTACACTGTTCTTGTGAGTTTCACTTGTTTTTGTTCTTGTTGCACTTCCCTCAGCCCATTAGCTTCCCAGGTAAGATCTAGGGAGTGTAATAAGGTCAAGCCTAATTATGCTAAGAGGACTGTGCTCTCTAAGCGGGGACTTGTTTGTGACTTTGCCAACAGGTCAGTCTGAGGCTTAATCCTGTATCAGCGCCCCACACCCTGACCTGGAATCAAACTGTAACCTCTTAGTTCATGGGCTGACACTCTACAATGGAGCCACAGAGACTGGGCATGAGTTATTTTTAAATTCTATGTACTTGAATTGAATATCAATATTTTCTTTTATGTTTTTTGAGATTTATTATAACTTAGAAAAACCTTCCCTATTCTAGAATCATATTTAAAATTATCCTATATATGTTAAGGTATTGTTTTTTACATTTTAAACCTTTGCACCCTCTGCCCAGGCTGGTGTGGTCCAGTTGGTTGGAGTGTTGTCCTATATATCAAAAGGTGGAGGGTTCAATCCCACCATAGGATGCGTACAGGAAAGGAAGAGATAGAAACATCAATGATGAGAGAGAATTATTGATCAGCTGCCTCCTGCATGCCCCTTACTGGGGATCAAGCCTACAACCCGGGCATGTGCCCTTGACCGGAATCCAAGCTGGGACCCTTCAGTCTGCAGGCTGACTCTCTATCCACTGAGTCAAACCGGCTAGAGCGTGGTAATTCTTTACAGGCATTAAAAGTGCTCTAATATCTTCCTGTACATTTTCTTCATAGCATTTGCTACAATTATATCCTTTTCTATAATTAAACTGTCTTTCTGCCAGATTAGAGGTAAATTCCCTGAGAGCTGGAACACATCTGTTTTGTTCAACATTTTACCTCAGTATCTAGCACTTAATAGGTGCTCAGTAAATATTTGTCAAATTCATAACTTCATAAATAGTTCTAGAAACAAACAGATCTAGTTTTTAATTCTTTCTCTACCTCTTCCTACCTGTGTGGCCTTGGATATGTTTCATAGTTCTCTATAATTTAGCTTCCTCACCTGTGAATGAACACAATTAAACTGAATAATACATTATTATCACCATCATATTGATTTCTTATCCAGGTCCTCTCAGCCCTACAAAATCTACTTGCAAAGTGTAGTCCATACACACACTCATGTTTGAAAAGCCAGTCCTGAGCTTCCATATCTGAATGTTTCCTTTAATCCTGTGACTCAAACTCTGGCATCCAAAATCTACCAAGCACAGAGTCAGAAGAGATTAAGGGACCAATTATTTCTCTCACATGTGTTCTGATTTTTCCTGAGGTGTTTTGTCTGAGACTTGTAAAACCATGGTGACAGACACACACTGTATATAATAAAGGGGCAGGACACCTGTCAAGCAAGTATGAACAATTTATCCAACAAACTGTTTGTACCTTCTTCCCTGAGGGTTTGTAATCCAATCGTCTGTAAAACGAAATGAGCAATTCATGGGATATAATCTTGCATCTGCTCTTTCAATGCCCTAAGATTTATCATGCTGATTTGGCAGACAGTTTACTCCTATTATGAACTTGATGCCATCCTAATGTGAGTTAAAATCTACATAGAACATACATACTCTATGATGATAATTTAACAGTAAACTTTAAAATGTCTTTGAATGAAGCTATAAAGTATATTTTTAGAGAAAATGCTTGAGGGAAATAATAAAACAATTGAACTCATGGTATCTCTCCAGCTTGTCGTCACTATCTAGACCACTGCCTCACAGAGTTGTGCACATTAAAAGAGTAGTTTTCAAGTTTCCTACAAAAATGCATTTTTTAAAACATGTTTTGATTGATTTCAGAGAGGAAGAGAGAGGAAGAGACATCAATGATAAGAGAGAATCATTGATCGGCTGCCTCCTGTACGCCCCCGACTGGGGATCAAGCCCACAACCCGGGTATGTACCCTGGCCAGGAATCAAACCATGACCTCCTGGTTTATAGGTTGATGCTCAATCACTGAGCCATGCAGGCTGGGCCCAAAATGCATTTTTGAAAGTTAATCAGGAAATATTTTTAAAAACTGTTGTTATCTGGAATATCTTCATGCATTGCTTCAGTCCAGGGAGTTTTTTTTCTTACATTTTCTGACTAAACTTTATTTGTTCACTCATTCAACACACAGTTATTGTGTGGGCATTTCTATTAAGAACTAATCCAGGCCCAGCTGGTGTGGTTCAGTGGTTATGGTTCAATTCTTGATCAGGGCACATATTGGGTTGCAGGCTCAATTCTCAATAGGGGGTATGCAGGAGGCAGCTGATCAATGATTCTCTCTCATCATTGATGCTTCTATCCCTCTCTCTCTCTCTCTCCCTTCCTCTCTCTTAAATAAATGAAAACATAATTTTAAAAAAAGAAGAAAGAGACAACTATTCCAGGAACTGAGGATTTGATGAATAAGACATGGTCCTGAAATGGAGAATAGAAGACCCCAGAGGCTCAAATACTTGCTGCCACAAAAGCCAAACTCATGAGGCCAGTACTGGTGAGAAGGAAAGAGGTTTATTCAAATGCCAGTTACTTAAGAAGATGGAAGACTCATTTCTGAAAAATCCATCTTAACATCTCAGTGGAGGGAGAGAGAAAATAGAACAAAGAGATCAAGGGAAGAAGGTTGGTGGAATTTCTGGTGACATGCAGTCCTTGTTTTTGCTCATTCGTTCTGTTCTGATGGTATTTTTCAACATGTGTCAACCAGACCTTTGCAGTTTAACTTCCAGTGTTAGTGTTGCTTTAATAGGTTGTTAAAGTAATGATAATTTGACCAGAGATTACATAATATATAATTTTGATCACTAGATTGGTCATATTAAATCATGGTTACAAGCATAACAAACTGGCCTTAACATCTATGAAGACTAACATGGTAGCTTTGTTATAAATTCTTTTATAAGCTTTTTTTATAGTACATTCTTATTTTAGTTCTATGGCTAGTCAGACTAATATAAGTAGTACAGCATATTCACTTCCCATTATAGTCCTTTCCTTTAAGAGATTTATAATCTAACTAGAGACCCAGTGCATGAGATTTGTGCACTTGCGGGGGGGAGGGGGGTCTCTCAGCCCAGGAGCCCTCAGGCGATGTCCAACTGATGGCTTAGGCCCTAAGCCTGCTCTCCACTTAGTGCTGCCACAGAGGCAGGAGAGGCTCCTGCCACTGCCACTGCACTTGCCAGCTGTGAGCCTGGCTTCTGGGCTTCTGGCTGAGCAGTGCTCCCCCTGTGGGAGCGCACTGACCACCAGCGGGCAGCTCCTGTGTTGAGCATCTGCCCCCTGGTGGTCAGTGCACGAGATAGTGACTGGTTGTTCTGCCATTCAGTTGATTTGCATATAACCCTTTTATTATATAGGGTGAAGAAGATAGATGGGGAAATTCAGTGATAATAGTGGAGGTACTATTTTAACAAGTTTTAACAATAGTGGAGGTACTATTTTAAGTATTCATATGAGTCACTCTTAAATTTTCAATTTGATTCATTTATCATTTGCCCATTTATTTGATGTCTCCCATATTCAAATCACTAAAAGGATACACTAGGAGCTCTATTAAAAGAAAGAATCAGGACTTTAGACCTTAGGGAAGCCTCTGCACTTAACATCTATGTCTTGATAACTCTTATGTGTCTGTTTCTAGTCCAGATCTTCCTGTTCAGTCCAGATTATTTTATTCAACAATCTACTGGACATTTTCATATAGCATTCCAGAGGCTCATCAGCTGTGCAGGTTCCCAATGGAATTATTAGCATTCACCCTAAGTGTGCCTGTATTCTGGTTAATGGCCCCAACACACATTTCATTAACCAGAAACTTGGAATGGGACTTGGATTTTCATTCTCCTTAATTCACCACATGTAATCATTCAGAATGCCTCTCCATTTTATCATCTACATATTTCCTTATTCTGTTCTTTCCTCACCACTGCTAATACCTTAATTCTTGTCCTCATTATCTCTAATCTAGACAACCATTAGAGTCTCCTCAGGTGGTCTCTCTGACTCCAATCAACCCCTCCTCTAACCCAGCGATTTTCAGTGGGTGTGCCACAAGAACTTTTCAAACATGCAATACCTGACTATTTAATTAGGGACACTGATCTCTTTTCCCTTAGGTCAGGGATGGAGAACATCCAGCCCCATGTGACATATAAGGCCCACAAAATCATTTGGTCTTGCCCTGCCGGGGCATTAGGGGTTATTGGCAAAAAAAAAAGGTTACCCACCCTGTCTTAGATTGTCAAGTAAAATGACAACAGCCAACACAATAATAGCTGTCCAGTGTGAATGAATCAAAACTATACCTATTTTTGTCAGAACATATATAAAGAACATATATGTTCTTTAATAGAACATAAATTTTGGTAAAGAACATATATTTTGTTTTTTGTTAATCCACTAATTTTTAGGGAGAGTGGAAAAGAGATGGAAAGACAGAGAGAGGCATCAATGTGAGAGAAACACATTGATTGGTTACCTCCTGTATGAACCCTGACCAGGGCCCAGGCCAGGGAGGAGCCTGCAACCAAGGTGTGTGCCCTTGACCAGAATTGAACCTGAGACTCTTTGGTCCATAGGCTGATGCTCTATCCACTGAGCCAAACCAGCTAGGCCCTAGGGCAAAGAAAATATAATTTGATGTGCTGTAGAATTTTAGTAATTAGTTCTTGTATGCCCTGAGGTGAAAAAGGTTGAAAATCACTACTTAAACCCATTCTCTTCATTGCTACTGATGTAATGGTTCCAAATGCATATGTTATCATGGCCTTCCACTGTCCAGAATCTTTAAATGATTCCCAATTCCATAAGATACAGTCCAAGTCCCTTTGTGATATGCATCGATTGGCCATACCAGGGATTGAGCCTCAACCCGGGTATGTGCCCTGACAAGGAATTACACTGGTAACCTCTTGATGCATGGGTCAATGCTCAACTCCTGAGCAACACTGGCAGGCCTATCCTTCACTTCTTAACATATGTTAGTGGCTCCACGTTTTTCTTAAGATAAAGATCAGAATCTTTAGCACAGCCCTTACCACTCTCAAGACTCCTAGCCTTATCTTAAATTTAGGCTCCCTCCCAACTCCTCTTTCCAATCCTGCCACACTAGCTATATTCAGTCCTTTTATCTTACCATTAGACACACAGGGGATTTTAGATTATCTACTGAAGGAAATTAAGTCAGTAAAGATATTTGATCAGGTGGTTACCATGATGCATGATTTCCTCTCTGAAATCAATAAAAATATATATTAAAAACATATCAGAAAAGGAAGATGTCCAGATATAGTGATTGATTGGATGCATCCTGTCTGGACAGCCAGAAAATTAGTCAGTAATGCAGGTGTGACTTGTGTGATGGTGGTGCCCTGAAAAGAGGTAGGAAGAGATATGAGACATTTCAGAGAAAAAAAATCTACAGGACTGTGTGCCTGGCTAGTTATGAAGACCAAAGGAAAAAATAAACCACATGAAACTAGTTCCCCTAATGAGAGGGAATAACTGGAATGAGGTCTTGGTTTAGACCAGGGGTCCTCAAACTACGGCCCGCAGGCCACATGCGGCCCATCGAAAACATTTACCCAGCCCACCCGGTGTTTTTTGCCACCACTGCCTGTTGCTTAGCAGCCAACTCGTCCAGGGTCCGCAGTGCGCATGTGTGGAATGTGCACCGCACTCTCCGACTCCCCTCCTTCTCTCTGTCTCTCGACTCCTCCTCTCAGTCTCGGGTGTGATTGGACGAGTCACGAGCTTGCCTGTGCAGAGCCTGCTGCTGCCTGAGGACCGAGGTAAGAACAAGTTAAGATTTATTTTTTTTTGAAGTTAGGAGGTCTATTTTTTTTTATTTTGCAGTTAGTAGGGCCTTTTTTTTTTTTTTTTGAAGTTAGGAGAGCCTTTTTTTTTTTGAAGTTTTGTTTTTTTACTTCAAAATAAGATATGTGCAGTGTGCATAGGAATTTGTTCATAGTTTTTTTTTTAAACTATAGTCCAGCCCTCCAACGGTCTGAGGGACAGTGAACTGGCCCCCTGTTTAAAAAGTTTGAGGACCCCTGGTTTAGACAATGAGTCAAGTTGACGGAGAGCTGACTGAAGGACATGTTCCGATGGAGGCACAGGCTACGGAGTATACAGATCTGGGAGCATGCACTGAGCACTGAGGATGAGCAAAGGCTTATGTGGATCAGCTGTTTGGGGAAGCCCGGAAAGAGAAGAGCCAGAAGGTCAAAAGTGAGCCTGAAGAAGTGCCTGGAGTAGAGGAAACAGATATGCTATCAAAGAGCTGGGCAGAGTCTGGAATGCGTGGTATCTTATAAATCAGAACAGGGGAGGTTTCAAGGAGGAGCAGGTGGCCGGTGCTATCCAATGGAGGTCATAGAAATTCATGGAAACAAAGACCAAGAGAGGGCTTTGGATTTGGTAGAAGGTAATATTATTCTTTACTTTTGAGAGCATCTCTTTAGAAGAGCAAATACCACAGAAGAGAATGCTAAGAAATAGGTTCCCATTGCCCCCTGAAAACAAAAAAAGAAGTTTTTGTGACCAGTTTAATTTATATATTTTTGAAAAGTTAGAAAGGGAAGCCACTGTTCACTCACCGGACATCCTGAAACACCTCTTTGTGTTCAAGAATAGGCTGCCAGATTTTGTAAGCAGAAACCAAAGACCACATGAAACAATTCTCTTAAAACCTCCAGGGTGGGGGAAGCTGTGAAAAATCCCAGTCTGAGATGTTTCCAGAAGCTGTCCCCATCTCCCATTCCCGCTTAGTTAGTAGAATATTTGCAGGCAGTTGTTTTTCTCAAATAATGTCTGCATTCTGCCATTGCAACATGCGAAAAGGCAGATGGCTGCTTCCTGTTTGTGTGTTGCTCTTAAACTCACTCAAACCTGAAATAGCCCAACTCTGCAGCCACGTCTTCATAAGCTTTTTAAGGTTTTAGAAAACATCTAAACTCCATTTATTCATTCCAAACCTCTGTATAAACTATTTATCAGAAATACCCATCTCCCAGTTTTCACTCAAGGAAATGAAGTAGCTGTTTCCAAAAGCTCTTTTAAAAATCCCCTTTACCAGTAATTTACCTTTTAGTAATTTCCATGTGTCCCAAACATTATGCTAGCTTCTGAAAAGATAAATGAGTTCGCCCTCAGAAGAAATTACACTTCAGTTGGGAATAACAGAATAATGTGTGCTCTCTTTCTCCCGTGGGAGGTCTGAATTCCAAACAGAGCAGATATGAAGATGTGTGAAGGGTCCCAGCTCAGCTTATCACAGGAGAGTGAGTGAGTGAGGAGATGCACTGGTTTCCTGTTTCCTACAGAGCACTGCTCTTCTCTTTACAATTGGCAGTTGGGGTGTGGGCGGGAGTGGAGAGCCCAGGGCTCTGTAAAGGTAAAAATTATTTCACCTGAAAAGGGGCATGGTTTGTACTTTATTCTTTTCAGTTTGGAGTGAACATTAATGATTTTATTTTATTTTATTTTATTTTTTTGCTGTTTACTGGGAGCTAATTACAATTTGTTCTCACCTATTGTAAAATTGTAAAATGAAGATTAGTAGAGGGAGTGGAGAGATTTGAATGACTTTATCTAAATGAGAAAATGCATTCCTGCTTTCAATGAAAGAACTCAGCTCAGTTACAGCAATGACTTTATTTTCTCTACCTTCTGAAGGGAAATTTCAGGCTCAGGAAATCTGCCAAATCAACAAAACATTACTTCAATGTACAGTGGGGCCTTGACTTATGAGTTTAATTCGTTCTGTGACGGAGCTGGTAACTCAAATTACTCGTATGTCAAATCAAAAAGTGAACGAGTGAGACACGTGATACTGGGCTGATGTGGCATTCACTGTGACGTTCAATGCGCCAGCTAGTGGTGGGGTATCTGAAGCTGGCTAGTAACCCGAATTTTAGCTTGCAACTCAAAGCAAAAAATCGGCTGAGAGACGGCTCATATCTCGAAAAACTCGTTAGTCGGGACACTTGTAAGTCAAGGCCCCACTGTATTTGATGTTTTCAATAGCAAGTTCAAAAGGTCACCAGGAAGATAGTTCAGAATCTGAATTTACTATGCATGTCACTTTATCAAATAATATTTAGAGTTGGTCATTTTGCGGTGTCTATATGTTTTTCTTCTGATGGTGTCTCTTCCTCCTCAAACTATGAATTGGGCTATTCCTATTGAATATCAGTGATCATAATGACACCATGGCAAATTTCTAAGCTTATGCTTTGGTATTGGTAATGTTTTGTTTTAAATATATTTTTATTGATTTCAGAAAGGAAAGGAGAGGGAGAGATACAAACACCAATGATGAGAAGGAATCATTGATCCACTGCCTCCTGCACGCCCCACACTGGGGATCAAGCCCACAATCTGGGCATGTGTCCTGACTGAGCATCGAACCGTGACCTCCTGATTCATAGGTCGACACTCAACCACCGAGCCATGCTGGAGGGCAGTAATATTTTTTTAAAGTTAAGTTTCATTCATCCACTATACATTTTTAATTTATTAGTATTATGTATCTTCATGCCTCTAAATTATCTTATTTTTCTGCTCTCAATTAGGAGGCACTGTTCAAGCCAACAGCATTTATTTATTTATTTATTCATTTATTCATTTATTTATTTATTTATATAAATTAACCCAATTATTATAGGCTAGCAATGTTTTAAACTGTGGGGCTTCTACCAGTCTTTCAGTTGCTTCAGTCTTCTAATGGCAGATTTTACTGTGATGGCAGAAGAGGTGCTGTAGTTCTAGGTACCACCAGCTACTGTTTTCATGCAGGAACCACAGTGCCAGATCCCCACAGCTCATCTATTCATCTTGGTTTTGCCATAAAAGGAGCAAGTGTATTTGGCATGCTGGTTGATTTCAATTTTCTTCACCATTTTCCCAAGGGAGGTGCCAAAATGGGTCCTGTATTTACCGACAATTTGGACCTTCTAGGTCAGTGGTTCTCAACCTGTGGGTCGCGGCCCCTTTGGGGGTTGAACGACCCTTTCACAGGGGTCGCCTAAGACCATCGGAAAACAAATATATAATTACATATTATTTTTGTGATTAATCACTATGCTTTAATTATGTTCAATTTGTAACAATGAAATTGGGGGTCACCACAACATAAGAAACTGTATTAAAGGGTCGCGGCATTAGGAAGGTTGAGAACCACTGTTCTAGGTGCATTTATAGTGCCATGTTCCCACAAACTAGGTCAGACCAGCCAACAGCTTTTAGAGGTCAATAGCAGGGAAAGAAATGTTGTCCTACCTCCTTGGTAGAAGAATGCTTTAAAATTTAAGGTACATTAGGAATTTCCCTCAAATGAAATATTGAGTTCACCTGTGGACACCTTGCCTTTACTTACATCCTGTTAGTTTAAAAACAGACCAACCTGATTGTTTTCTAACTGTTCCATATTTGTTTATTGAGCCAGATAGATCAGGTGCTAATGAGAAAGGTCAATTCAAGAACTTACTGACTTATAAGTTCAGCCTCTATAGTGAGAGTCTGAGCTTCATGAAGGCAAAAATTATTTTAAAAGTTCTCTGAATTTTTTCCTCTCCTGAGTAAAATCAGCAGGGAATTAGTACTTAAAAGAATACCTAGGGTCATAGAATCAGGGAGGTAAGAGGAACCTCAGACACCATCAAGGGCAGTGCTGTTCAATAGAAATATAACAAGATCCACAATGAGAATAACATATGTAATTCTAAGTTTTCCAGTTTTCACATTTCAAAAAGCCAATAAAGTGGCATTAATTTTGGTAACATATTTTATCCAAGCCAATAGATCCAAAATATTATCATTTCAACATATATTCAATAGCAATTATGAGTAAGGTATTTTACATTATTATTTATACTAAATATCCAAAATTCAGCACCTGTGTTGTACCTACAGCCCCTCTCAGTTTAAGCTGGCCATATTTCAAATGCTCCATAGTCCCATGTGGCTAGTGGATTTCATAGTGCACAGTACAGGTCTAGAGTCTCTAACCCCTGCACTTTATGGATGAGAAAACAGATTCAGAGAGGTGAAGTGACCAACCAACTGATGAGATGAAGACAAACACTAAGAGAGAAGGAGACTGCATAACATGAAATCACAGGGTTTCCCTACTGGGAAAGTTGTGATGACTTTTCTTACTTACTAAGCCACGTAACACCTCTTTTCTCCTTCACCTCCAGATACCTTAACCTAAAAGTCTGGGTAATGATGGCGAAGTCTCTGCCTTCAAGTATAGGCAAGCAACTTGTTCCTAGGAACTGACTGAATTTGCTCTGCTCCACCCACAGATAAGTCAGGATCACTTTTCTACTAATCAGCTTGCCCTCACCATTTTCCAGGTATGCATTCTTTGATACACTAATTGCATGTGTTGACTGTAACCCACAAACAGAGAGGATGGGAAGCCCCTGGGGGTACAGTAGCTTGGACAGAGGATGTGTGGCACAAAAGACTGAGTACTTACCTGTGTCCTGGGAAAGGTGGGGAAGGCAGAGAGGCTCAGTGGATAGAGTGTCAGCCTTCGGACTCAAGGATCCCAGGTTCAATTCCGGTCAAGGGCATGTACCTTGGTTGTGGGCACATCCCCAGTACGGAGTGTGCAGGAGACAGCTGATCGATGTTTCTCTCTCATCGATGTTTCTAACTCTCTATCCCTCTCCCTTCCTCTGTGTAAAAAATCAATAAAATATATTTTTTAAAAAAGAAAAAGAAAAGGCCCAGCCAGTGTGGCTCAGTGGTTGGGAATCAACTCATGAACCAGGAGATCATGGTTCTATTCCTGGTCAGGGCACATGCTCAGGTTGTGGGCTTGATTCCCAGTGGAAGGCATGCAGAAGGTAGCAATGATTCCCTCTCATCATTGATGTTTCTATCACTCTCTCTCTCCAAAATCAATAAAAATATTTTTTAAAAAAAGAAAAGAAAAAAGGGAACACTAAGGAAAAAATCTATATAAAAAGCCAGTGACTGGAACACTGATCAGAATGACCGGTCACTATGACACCCACTGCCGACACACCAATCGTGGGTGGGGCTGGCCGGCCAACCTCCCATGGCTCCTTCCCTGGCTGCTGGCCCTTGATCGGCCTCCCTCCACCCAATTCTGGGGCGGGGCCAGCAGGCCCACCGCCCACAGCCTCTCCCCAAGACTGCCCCATCCCCAATTGGCCCCCCACCCCAACCGGGGGCAGGGGCCCCTTGCCAATCGCCCGTGGCCCCTCCACCCAGCCAGCCCAGCTCTTATCGGGCCCTGATCAGGGTGGGCCAGCGGGCCAGCCTCCCGCCATCTCCTCCTCCGACAGGCCTGGCCCGGCCTGGATCTGCCCCAATTGAGGTCAGACCGGCTGGACCCCACCCGTATACAAATTGTGCACTTGGCCTCTAGTAGTAAATAAAAAAATACTAAAGTAAAAATAAGGCTTTTTTTTTTTTTATTTGCAAGGGAAAAAAACTTATACATGATGCATCCACTGTGGAAAGCAGTATAGAGTTACTTCAAAAAATTTAAAAAGGGGTCCCTGGTTCTGGTCAGCTGGGAGGTGGGGGTGGGATGGGGGACCCGCTGGTCAGACCAGCTATAGATGTCCATGTGCTTACCAATGTTGGTGGCTTGGGCTTGTTATTTCTACTGGGTCCTTTGACAGGTGGTTACTCACCCTGCCGGACACTCGGCTGCCCGCCCAACAGACAGCTGGGGGGACCAAGCGATGTAGGTACTGGGTTTCTTTATGCCAAGTACTGAATTCTTAAGAATTACTTGATTGGTAGAGGCTTTTTTAGATTTGGATGTGGCAGCGTCATGGGTAAGACAGCAGGCTTCGATGTTAGAGCTCTGATCCAAATCCCGCTGGGCCGCTGGCTCCAGTGGGGCTGTGAGGGAGACATTCACCAGAGCCTGTTCCCCCTTTAAGATGGGATGGAGCTCTTCCTGGGGTCCCTGCCTGCGCAGGGCTGAGGCCGCGCCCTCAGAGGCCAGCGGTGACTCGGCGAGCGGCCGTCCCTGGAAGGCAGGGGCCAGATCGGTTCATTCACAGTCGCTGGGAGGAAGCAGAAACTCAGTGTTGGAATGAGAAACCTCTTACCTGGCGCCTTCCCAGCAGGTTCACCTTAAACCCGTTCTTCCGGCCAAGTGTCCCACTGAAGAGCTCCCGGAAGGACCCCTTCCTGGAGTTTTTCCTAAACCTCCATTTAGTGCTTTTGAACTGGTATGAACAGCTCACACATTTAGAACACGATCGAGTCCACCGCCGCACGGAGAGTCGCTGCTAGCGCCATGATGCTGTCACGTCTGGCACTTTTCCAAATTGTGTTTGTTTGTTTTACAATATTGGTGTCCTGCTGTATGTGTGGTTTTCTATCCAGCTCTTTCCACTTACCATCCGTTTTTGTATCATTAAATATTTCTGAGGACGTGAAAAAAAATTAAAAATGAAACTTATGACCCAGCCATTCCACTTCTGGGAATTTATCCGGAGAAACCTGAAACACTAATTCAAAAGAATACCTGCACCTCTATGTTCACTGCAGCGGTATTTACAATAGCCAAGATTTGGAGCAGCCCCAGTGCCCATCAGCAGGTGAGTGGGTAAAAAAGCTGTGGTACATTTACACAATGGCATACTACTCTGCCGGGAAAATGGAAATCTTACCCTTTGCAACAGCATGGATGGACCTGGAGAGCATTATGCTAAAAGAAATAATCTAGTCAGAGAAAGAAAGTACCATATGATTTCACTCACGTGGAATCTAATAAACAAAATGAACTAACAAATAAAATAGAGACAGACTCATAGAGAGCAGGCCTACAGCTGTCATGGGAGGAGGGCAGCTGGATAGGGGAGATGGAGGGATAGAGCAAAAAAAGAATCCAAAAGAGAGAAAAAAACTCATGAACACAGACACAGCGTGGTGATTGCTGGGGGAGGAGAGGAAGAGGGAATAGGGGGGATAAATGGTGATGGAAAGAGACTTGACTTGGGGTGGTGAACACACAGTACAGTATACAGATGATGTGTTGTAGAATTGTGCACCTGAAACCTGTATAATTTGGTTAACCAGTGTCACCCCAATACATTCAACAAAAATGGGGGGAAAGCCCCGCCTAGGTAGCTCAGTTGGTTAGAGCATCTTCCCAATATGACAAGATTGCAAGTTCAATCCCTGGTCAGGGCACTTACAGGAATCAGCCAATGGGGTGCATGGATGGATGGATGGTTGGAACAACAAGTCAATCATTCTCTCTCTCTCTCTCTCTCTCTCTCTCTCTCTCTCTCTCTCTCTCTCTTTATCTTGTCAATCAATCAATAAAAATACAATATCAAAATATAATTATAGTATACTTTGGGACTCAGTTGTATGTGGTCCAAATGATTGATGTAAGCACTTTATGATGCCTGACCATAACTGTGATGTCACTCTATTGCAGCAGATCACAATTTGGGCTGCACATTGGAACCATGTAGGAAACTTTTTTTAAAAACACTGATGCCTTCTTTTCAACCCAGACATTTTGATTTAAGTGGTTTCAGATATAGCCTCGACGTTGACAATTTTAAAGCCCCCCCTCCCCGCCCCCAGGTGATTCCAATGTGCTCCATTGGGTGGATGGGAGGGGGGAGGAAATGAGGGAGCCAGGGCCTGGTCCAGGACAGCTCAATTATAATGTGCATAGTAGGTGCTCCTACCATCCAATATCAAAAGTCAAGTACAGACAGAATCCAACCCTATCCTTGTATAACTCAGCTGCACTCTCTAACCACTCATCTCAGCCCTGTCAGAGCCTGCCTTCACTAGTATTTTGATTATCATAGATTTCTTGCAAAATTTTGATTTTTAAAACATTGCATTAAAATGTTATTTATTTTGATAACTGACTTTTGGGGGAACCCCCATAAATCTGTGCCTGAAGTGAGTGCCTCACTGCCTAACCCTAATTAATTCCACAGGGGAAACTATTAAAGGAATTACAAGTTCTTGCATCTTGGAAACAGGACTCAAGGTAGGCGGTGGGTAAAGCAGGGGACCACATTGTTGTTGCTATAAGCCTTGACATGTTATTTGACTTTTGAAACTGAATACTTTCATTAAAGTATGTATTACTTTAATTTAAAAAATTTAAAAAGACAGTATGTCAGTCAGTTATTTCTGTGGGCCACGTGCTGGCTGATTTTGGACCAGCCTTGCATTTGACAGAGGAGGAAACAGGCACAGAGATGTGAAGTGGTCTCCTGCCGGCCATGGCAGAACCTGTACCAGCGCAGACAAACATTCCTGGTGTGCTTGCTTTCCGCCCTAACAAACTTTCCTCTTCAGCCAGTAACACCACATCAACACGGCTCTTCATCCTCCCTCACCCCAGTTCTACTCCAGCTCCTCTGGAGGAGGCTAGGGCCCTTTTAAGACCTTGGAGATCCTGGGCATTGTGGCTCTTAAAGGGGCCCCATCCCACACCCTATGAATCAGGTCAAAATGCAACCACAACTCCATTTTTAAATAAATTTCCTTTTGGAATTACTTGGCTTTGGGTTGGCGGTGATTTCTCAGCAATAATTATGGATTCTTTGCAACTCGCGCAAAGTGAAAAAGCCAACCCCATCAATTGTTTTGAAAGCTATGCCATTTTTGTCACTGTTACATTAAATACTTTGTTAAATAGACACAATGTACATTTTATAGAAATTTCAATTAAACACATTTTTTTAATTTTGCAATTATTCTTATTTTAGAAAAACATACTTTTCTTTCCAATTCATTGTTTCTCAGATCACAGGTCCTCAGCAGCAAATAGATCGAGTCCTCCTGTGGAATTAGTCCTTCTGCGGATTGAGTCCTCCTGGGGGACCAGGCACAGGAAAGCCAGAAACCCTGCAGCAGCCTTCTCCTGGCTCTGTCTTTGGGACTTGAGCTTCATCTCCCAACCTGGTTAGATGTTACCACACAAATAACTTCCCTAAGGACCTGGTTTCTGCTGCCTCTTCATCGTCAGCTGTTATGCCCCCTGCAGCGCCCTGCCCGAATGGCATTGAATTCTGTTAAAATCTCAGGCTTTGTCTTGCCAGCATGTCTGTGTATGTGTCGTTTCTGTGGTTCGAGATGTACTCCCACCTCCCCAGCTATTGCTTCCTCAATCCAATTTTATTTATAGAACAAATCATTTTTCTTTTTAAAATATGGGTCTCCTTAGCTAATTTCTCTGTGATAGTACTTACATTATAATATTGCTGCTTTTATTTCTTGGCATGTCTATCTTGTCTAATAATGCCAGAATTATATTATAGCCCCAGCTCCTAGCAAAGTGCTTGGCCCATAGTCAGTACATAATAAATTTGGTTGAATGAATGACCGGAAAGTACACTTGATACTGCAACTACCGATCAGCTGCAGCAACTGGCTTTTTCTGTCCAAAGCATACCACAATTTCATTGCAACAGAAACACAGACTGAGAGTGGAGTAAAAGCCCTTTGTCTTGCCATTCTCTAGTTATGTGACTATAGACATCCCAAAACTTAGTTTTCTCACCGTTTCTATAAAATTAAGCTGATATCACCCTGGCCTGTATTACAGAGGTGCCCAGAAAATCAAACGATTCTTTGTGTGAATGCAGTCTGTAAACTCTCAAGCGCTCCACCAATCCAAGGCCCTGTAATGACCAAGTTGGTCATGTGGTCTCTGCTAGCGATGACAGCAGGGGGCTCACCCAGGCCCCTCAGCATGCTGCACTTGCATCTTTCCCTGGGTGGTAGGGGCAGCCCTCCTTAATGTGAGGGTATGAGGGACAGGGCACAGGAAAACCAGAAACCCTGAAAAGCACATCTCTCATTCCGGGCTAATGAAGAACACACTATAGGAGTAATACCTCCAAAGAAACAAAACCTATTTCTATAGATAGCAGCTATATAAGCTGCAAAAAGAGATTAAAAATTAAATTTCCAGTTTGAAAAGAGATATTATCATTACTTAAGGGGGGAAAAAGCACAAAATTAATCATTGGTAGAAAGCTTAACTAGTGGGAGCCACACTGCCCATAGGTGAGGAGACCTGTGCAACCCACTGCCTATCCCCAACAGCAAGCTTCCCACAGCTGTAACACAGATTGGCTTGGGTAAGCCCCAGTTTCCTTCCAACTTGTCAGTTCTGCAATCCCAAATGACCTGGGATCTGACCGTCCTGCCCAGGATTGCCTAAATTTCCCCAGGAACTAGCAGAGCATAAAGTGGTTTCATGTCTACTTGAGAAATATAAACATGGGTCTGTTCAAGTGGCCAGAAAACACATCACTCTGACACACACAGAAAGAAGACAGAGGGTGAGGAATCAGTGAGTCTAAATTGCCAAACCAAGACTGATTTTCCAATTTGAGGGTAGAAGCCAAGCCGTTTGAGAAAGTTACATAATGGCTTGTCATTCGCTCACTCTCCAGCTTTGGCTCTGTTATAGTGACTGCCTCCCCTAGACCACCTGGAAGGTGAATGTGAAGAGCCCTGACTTGTACTTGAGGCTCTGTTGCCAAACCCTCCCATAATCCTAGGTAAGTCATTTAACCCCTCAAGGCCTCAGATTCTTCTATTATAAAATGGTTGAGTTGAACAATGAATACATTTATTAATAAACTAGAGGCCCAGTGCATGAAATTCATGCACAGTGGGAATGTTCCCACATCCCACATGGTTCAGGGTTTGGGATCTGGAGAAGGGACTGAATGCAAATGAAAGAGACGAGACAAGAAATAATAATTTGGAAATATTGGAGGCCAGGTGGGCAAGCCCAATGCAAGAGAAAGGACTTCTTCCCCTGGTGCCCAGGCCTTGTCAACCTTTTATTCAATTTTGGATACACATCTAGCTCTTAGGCAGGTAATTGTGGTAACAGACAGACTAACTTAAAGGTCAGTAAATATTAGAAAGATTTACTCTGAGACTATTTGGTCAGGAAATAGCTGGAGCCTCCATTATCTGGACTAAATAATCAGTGCATAGCTCTGGCCCTTGCCATGGGTTCAAGGTTCACCAGCATTCCAGGATCCTTGTTTACACTTCTCTGATAGTGAAGATAATGGGTGGTTTCCTACACACAAGAAGGGGGTCCCCTCAGCCCAGCCTACACCCTCTCCAATCTGGTACCCCTCGGGGGATGTCTGACTGCCGGTTTAGGCCCGATCCTAAAGATCCTAAACCGGCAGTCAGACATCCCCCTCACAATCCAGGACTGCTGGCTCCTAACTGCTCATCTGCCTTCCTGCCTGATAGCCCCTAACTGGCCCCCCTGCCAGGCTGATCACCCCTAACCACATCTGCCTGCCTACCTGATCACCCCTAACTGCCCCCCAACAGCCTGGTCACCCCCAACTACCCCCCCAACTAACCTGATTGCCCCCAACTGCCCCCTGCCAGCCTGGTCACCCCCAACTGCCCCCCTGCTGGCCTTGTCCCCCCACGCAGCTTGCTGCTCAGTCATTTGGTTGTCCCTCACTAACCCTCCTGTTGGCCTGATCACCCCATGCAGCCTGCTGTTCAGTCGTTTGGTTGTCCCTTACTAACCCCCCTGCCAGTCTTGTGGCCCCACTCAGCCTGTTCGGTTGTTTCAGATGTGACGGCCCCTGGCTCTTTATATATATATAGATTGGTGAAAAGTGGAGGACAGAAATTAACAGCAGCAGTAAAGTATGCTCTGCAACATGTCACCAGGATGTACTTTTTATTCATCATTGAACAAACATTTATTTATTGTGCCAGGCGTCACTCTAGGTGCTGTAGGTAAGGGAGTAAAAACAACAATAAAAAACAAACATAAAACAGGCAGATATATACCCCTGCCTTCTTGGAGCTTAAATTCCTATCAGGACAACAACAAATAAACAAATAAATGAAACATATGGGCTGACAGATGGTGATGAGTGCTGTGAAGGAAAAGGGCAGGCCAGGGACCTAGGAGTCCAGGCCTAGGTGCAGTGTAGGTGCTGCGATGCCTGGTGGAGGAGAAAGAATGAGCCAGGGCTGTCAGGGAGCAGAGCTTTCCAGCAGAGAGAGCAGCAAGCACCAAGGAAGCTGCGAACCATAGGGGCACTGGTGTGGCTGTGGGCAAGGCAGAGAGTATAGGAAATGGGGTCACAGACTCAACAGGGGACAGACTCTCACGCTTTGCAGGAGTTTGGTTTTTACTCAGAGCGAGAGAGGCAGAACTGGAGGATTTTGAGAGAGGAATGGCTATACCAACTTGCGTTTGAAAACAACACTCTGGTGCAGTGTGGAGAACAGACTCTAGGGAGACAGAAACTCCAGCAGCCACGGCACTGGAGAGGTTGACACAATAGGGCAGGATGATGGCGCTGGGTCGGGGTGGCAGCAGTGCAGGTGAGGAGAGTCAGGTTCTATGTACTTACAAGAGCCAACAGGATTTGTCAATGCAGTAGATGCAGAACTGAGAGAAAGAGGAGACGAGAACAACCTCAAGTTTTCGGGTCTGAGAAACTGGACAGAAGGGTTGACCTTGGCTGAAATGGGGACGATGGCAGGAAGAGGAGGTTTGAAAAGGAAGATTAGGAGTTTATGAAATTTGAGGTGTTTGATATACAAATAGAAATGCTGGAAAGGCAGTTGGGTATACAGTACTGGAGTTCAAAAACGAGGAAGTGAGAACTAGAAATATACATTTAGGAGTTCCTCTGTATATTTTATTTAGCATACATACTTCCTCTGTGATCATCAACAAATGAATAAGTAAACAAAATGTGGCATGCTCATACGCAGAATACTATTCGGCCATAAAAAAGGAATGAAGGTCTGGTAAATGGATGAATGTTGAAAATGTTATGCTAAATAAAATAAGTGAGGCACAAAAGGCCAAATGTTATATGATTCATTTTTTATGAAACATCTAGAATAGATGTCAAATCCATAGAGACGGAAAGTAGATTAGAAGTTACCAGGGGTTAAATGTTGAGGAGAATGGAGAGTTATTGCTTCATGGTTAGAGTTTCTGTTTGGATTAATAAAAGTTACAGAACAAGATAATGGTAATGGTTGTAAAACATTGTGGATATAATTAATGCCACTGAATTGAATGGTTAACATGGCCAATATGGCTATATATATTTACCACAATTTAAAAAATTAATACTGCAATATGCCAAAAACAATTGATTCATACACTCTAAATGAGTGAATTGTATCGTATGTGGATTATATACCTCAATAAAGCTGTTTTAAAATTAATTATGCAGAAAAGAAAGGGGAAAATTGTGGAGTTCCATCCTTGGGTATGCAAGAAAAGATGAGATATACTACATACCTGCAAGGCTGTGGCTTAGAGATAGAAATGTGGATAATTTATTCATAGTGCTAGGATGTAAGTTAAAGAATATGGACGGACAGGGAATGCAGGTTGGGGGCAGGTTTATCATTTTAGTAGCCTTAAAGCTATTGTCATGTTACACATTGCTTATAGCATTTATTTCATTCTGCCAAATGGATCCTTAGGTAATCTTCCTCTTATCCATCATCACTCAACTGCAAGTTTCTCAAAGGTGAATACAATGACTTATTCATTTTGAATTTTCCTAGCACCCAATATAATATGTTCTTAAAATATTCTGAATGAATGAGTAAATTATGGATACACTAGACAATTGGCTCCCAAGAGTTCAGCTACTTTTTATTTCCCATCTTCAATTTAGTTAATATCCTCTATTTCAGTGTTGTACATAAGCCAAATGTGTTTGGCGAGAAACGTTCTTAGTATCCAACCAACCATAGTTGTGTGACACTATTCTCCAATTCCTGCTTTTTTTTTAATGTTGTTATTATAGGATTTTCTGTTCTTAACTGGAATCTTATCAAGTCAGGTGAAAAATCCTGAGGGGAAAATGACCCAGGATGCATAAAGAGAAAATATGAGGTAGATTTAAAATATTTATGAATAGTATGATGAACAAATTCTAAATGGTGAAAGGGCTTCTACCCCTTGGGCTGTTACCACTAGGTGGAATCAGAAAAAAACTTAGAACAGCAAGCTTCTGAACAAGTTGTTTTAAAAGGTGGTGAATATAGATTTAAGCAAAGGAAGTAAAGATCTTCTCACCAGGCAAAAGCATACAGATGTAATGAGAAAGCCAAGTGAGGGAGTGGGCTGAAGGGGACAAGTAGAACATAGGTTAAGTTTTCTTTAAAAAGCCTGAAAATGAATGACTTCATGTTTTAAACTTTATATCATGATTCTTGTGAACATTTCATTTAAAGTGCAACATACTGAGAAAATTAATCCAAAACTAATTCACTAACTAAATGGCACAATCTAAGAAATGTTCTGATATATTCAGAGAAACTTACTAAATCTCTATTTTTCTGCCTTGTGTTCTTATAAAATCACAGGCCCTAGCCCATTTGGCTCAGTAATTAGAGCATTGGCCCATGGACTTGCAGGGTCCCAGATTCAATTCCAGTCAAGGGCACATATCTGGGTTGCAGGCTCAATCCCAGTCCCGGTAAGGGCATGTGATAGAGGCAACCAATCAATGTGTCTATCTCTCCCCCACCCTTCCACTCTCTCTAAAAATAAAAATTAAATAAAAATTAATGGAAAAGCCCTAACTGGTTTGGCTCAGTGGATAGAGCATCGGCCTGAGGACTGAAGGGTCCCAGGTTGATTCCGGTCAAGGGCATGTACTTTGTTTGCGGGCACATCCCCAGTAGGAGGTGTGCAGGAGGCAACTGATCGATGTTTCTCTCTCATCAATGTTTCTAATTCCCTATCCCTCTCCCTTCCTCTCTGTAAAAAAAAAATCAATAAAATATATTTTTTAAAAAATTAATGGGAAAATATTCTCAGGTGAGGATTAACAAAGAAATAAATTTCATCACAGCATTCTTTTTGGAAGTGGTTTTAGAGCTAACATTTACTGGGTGCTTGCCATATTCTACACACTATTCTATGTGCTCCACACGTGTTTCAGTTAGTTGATACAACCATCCTATGAGATAAACCTTATTAAACGCCTTTTTCATACATAATTAAGGAAATGAGGCACAGAGAAAATAATTAAAATAATTTAACTGGTTCAAGGTCACACGACAGGTCTGGATTTGAATCAAAGCTGAGTCTGCCTTTCCTGGGTTATGTGGCACCTCTCCTTCATAGTAATAATGGCAGTCAGACCATCTCTCCCTGTGAGTAGATTCATTTGGTGGGAAGAATTTTATTCACCAAAAGTGGAAGATGTAAGGGTCAGGAGAAAAGTGAGGTAGGGAAAATAGTTTATACTTTTGAAATATATAATTACTCTAAAGTATTATTAAGTAAAAAGGGTACTGCGTGTGGTGATATCAGATAATTCAATGTGAGATTTGCCAAGCTCTCACCCTGTAAGGAGGTAGAGGGAATAAAAAGATGCATGAATCATTATTGTCTTAGAGGTGCCTGTCGTCTAATGGCAGAGCAACAATGACGAATAATGAACATGTATCCCAGGCTGACAAGATAAGTCCTATTCTTGAGGCGTCAGCACTGTGAAATCATAGCAAGAAAAATGAGCAATCCTGAGTGCATGGTGCAGCGAACTTCAAGGAGGAGCGGGCCTTGGAGCTGAGCTTTGGAGGATGAGCAGGGTTTTCACTAGGTCAAGCAGCAGGGAACGCATAGTCTGGGCGTGAGCGAAGGGTGGAGATGCCGAAAGTCAAAGAGCAGTCAGGTGTGAATACTGCATGAGTGGAGAGCAGTGTGGGATAGGTGGCAGGAGAGGCTCTGGAGGGAGGGCCCTGAGTGCCACCACACTGAAGTGTCTAAGCTTAATTTTGTAGGTAGTGGGATTTGGCTTGTGTTTTGAGACTTACTATGAGCTTTTTGAAAGCAAAAACAAGGTCCATGTCTTAATCATGTCTGAATCCCCAACACCTCATACAAAATCTAGAACACAATACACACACACACACACACACACACACACACAAAATGGATGGATGGATGGATGGATGGATGGATGGATGGATGGATGGATGGACGGATGGATGGATAAATGGATACATGAAACATACAATAGAAGCCTTAGAAGTAAAAATGGCAGCATGTGATGCCTAATTGGATAGTTGAGCCTCAGGAGAGAGTCAATTTGACTGGAAGTTTCCTAGCACAGATTATAAGAAATACATACGGATGAGCAGTTTGAAGAGGTGAGAAATATTTTAATAAACCTGGTATCCTTAGGCAAGCTTCTTCTAGGGTTTTGCTCGGGGATAGCAGATGAACCAATGTCCTTGGGCCTACAGGGAGGGGCGGGAGAGGGTAACTTTTTTTGAAGCTTTCTCCTATCCTAACCTCAGGTTTACCCAAGGTAGCCATCCCTGCTTCCCTCTTGACTCACCTCCTTTCTCCTTTAACATTACACCCAACCACTGCTACCCCACAGGCCCACAGGCCTGGGGAAAGAATCAGGCTGGGCAGAAATGTCATTTTAGGTTATACAACTTCTCATTAATCTTATTATATTCTGTCTGTTTTTTTCTGGCATTTTGAAAGTTTGCATAGATTACTGTACTCTTTGAAGGCAAAGGACCAAGTACATGAAAAAAAGGTGGAAGGAGCTTTGCCCAAGAGAAAGAGTGGAAAGTAATACACCCACAGTAATACTCAGTAAAATTTAACTGTTTACTCAGGGTTAACATTCAAACTGTAAGGAATTTTTGTGAGTTTATTTGAACCCAACTGTCAACTATTGCCGGGAAGCAAAATCTCAACGAATTAAGATAATGCTCCAAAGAATGGTGATTTTTAACCTAGTTTTATCAATTTCCATCAAAAGAGGTAATGTAAGTGGAGGAGACGTTACATGAAATCCATTGGTGACAGATTAGGGAGGTGGGAGAAAGTAAAGTAGGAGGGGTAACTCTGGGATTGGATAAAAAGTGAAATGATAGACACATGCTTCTTTTACTAGACTCTTACGTACTCTGGTTCTCTTATAAATACTTTTTACAGACACAGCACTCAAAGAGCTCACAGTTTAATCAGAAAATCCAGACAAATAAATGAAATTAATAAAGCTTCAGTGGTAGCCGAGAGAAAGTACTTAACATCTGCGGTGTGGTCAGGTCAGTACTAGCTGAGATTCTAAGAGTGTGCCTAGTAGTA
The DNA here is from genome assembly GCF_963259705.1 of Myotis daubentonii. NCBI lineage: Eukaryota > Metazoa > Chordata > Mammalia > Chiroptera > Vespertilionidae > Myotis > Myotis daubentonii. Next base: position 17,640,496 of record NC_081848.1, on the reverse strand, counting down.
GATGAAGTCTCAACATCACATGTTAATTTAATTCTTGATTAAGGCAGAAGTGATATGACTGCATTTTTTTTTAACTTTTGAAAAAAAATTGATTTCAGAGGGGGACTGTTAGAGAGAGAGAGATAGAAACCTCAGTGATAAGAGAGAATCATTGATTGGCTGCTTCCTGCACACCCCGCACTGAGGATTGAGCCCACAATCTGAGCATGTGCCCTAACTGGAAATCAAATGGTAACCTCTGGGTTCATAGGTTGATGCTCAACCTCCAAGCCACACCCAGCCGGGTAAAACTGCATTTTTTTTTTTAAACTGCATTTTAAGACTTCCTTTGCATTGCTTTTTGGGCTGTCTGATTCATGTATTTTTTCTACTAATTGAAGATTCAGAGATTATATCCTGTCATATGACAACTTCCAGATGGGGTTAGCCAATATTCTAAGAGCAAATTCATATAATTCTTAAATGAAAAATAAAAAGCAGCACTCAAAATAACTCAAATATAAAACATGTTATCATAATGGACAAACTTTCCGAAAAGCTGGCATGTGGCTCAAAATTTAATATACTATTAATGGTACCCATGGAATTCCCAGTAAAGACTATTAGTAAAATGTATGACTATATATAAAGAAATGTAGCTACTAATTACAGTACTTTCAGATTAAAATCACATGAAGCCTTTAAGAGAATGACATGTATTTTCCATCCCAGAAAATATCGCTATTTATCAAAAAACAGGAAATAGCAGAGGACTATGTGTCCAGTTTCAGTAAACAAGAGATTTCCTGAAGCTAAACAGGAATGCCAATCAATGGCCTCATTGAACTCTACTGCCAGACAACCAGCCTTAAGGCAAACCTGCCTTCTCTTAGGACAAAACCTAAACTGTGACTCAAGAGCTAAATGATGACGGTAAATAAAACAGAGTTCACCATGATTTAGCAGAATATTCTAGCTTTCTGAGGGAAACAGAACTAGCCTTACACAATATCACAAATCATAATTATTCAAAAGGTTTCTCCTTGGATCTTGGTTGATCACCCAGATTGCAGTAAGTCCTCTAGAAAGAAAAGGCTCTCCACCTGAGGACTACCCACTTGTCTGTCCACAGAATTTAAACAAAATGTAATTGCATTTGTTGCAGGTATTTTAGTTTTGTTGAGGTGAAGAGAAATATGTTTCATCTTTTTATAAAAAACTAGAGGCCCGGTGCACAAAAATTTGTGCACTCGGGGTGGGGAGAGGAGGTCCCTCAGCCAGGCCTGTGCCCTCTCACAGTCTGGGACCCCTTGGGAGATAATGACCTGCTGGCTTAGGCCTGTTCCCGGGTGGCAGAGGGCAGGCCTAATCCCTAGGTGCAGCCACTGGTCGGGCTCAGAGCAGGGCCGATTGGGGAGTTGGGGCGCCGCCCCTGTCATGCACAGAGCAGGGCAGATCGGGAGGTTGTGATGCCACCCTCAGTCACGCTCAGGGTAGGGCCGATTGGGGGGTTGGGGCACCGCCCCCTGTCACACTCAAGGCAGGGTCGATAGAGAGGTTGCAGCGCCACCCCCTGTCACACACAGAGCAGGGCCCATCAGGGGGTTGGGGAGCTCTCCCCTGTCACACACAGAGCAGGGCTGATCAGAGGGTTGGGGCTCCGCACATTGTCACACCCAGAGCCTGCAGGGCGATCAGGGGTTTGGTCGCTACCCCCTGTCACACTGATCCTGGGGCTGGGAGGCCTCGCTGCTCCGCTGATCCCGGGGCCAGAACGCCTCTCGGCTCCGCTGATCCAGGGGCCAGGACACCTCTCAGCTCCTCTGATCCCTGGCCGGGAGGCCTCGCGGCTCCGCTGATCCCGGGGCCCTGAGGCCTCTCTGCCCTGCCGCTTCAGGGCTGTTTGGCTTCGCTCTGCTTGGAGCCTGAGTATGCAAATTAACCGCCATCTTTTAGCTTCTATAATTGAAACATTGTATCTTTTAGAGTTGTTGCTTCAGGAGCTCAGAGCCCCGCAGCTGCAGACGGGGAACCTTGGCTTCCTCCATCACTGGGGAAACCAAGCCTCCTGTTCTCAGCTGCATGGCTGCCGGCCGCCATCTTGGCTGACAGTTAATTTGCATATCTCGCTGATTAGCCAATGGGAAGGGTAGCGGTCGTACGCCAATTACCATGTTTCTCTTTTATTAGTGTAGATAAAATGGGGTTAGGGGGGACACACAAAAATTTATTTAACACTGTATTTATTCAGCTTTGGTCCAAAGAAGGGACGAATTCAGGTAGGAAAGGAGAGGGATAAAAATGAGAGAATTAAAGCTAAAAAGGAACCTATTCTCAATAGTGCATTTAAGGAAAACTGTTTAACTTTAAAAGATTGAGTTGAGAAAGGAGCAAAAATGGGGAGCAAGGAAGGTGTTAGAGGAGAAATACTTGCATGGATGTACATCTCACAGGGAGGTACACATGGTAATGGGGTAAGGACAGGATGAAGCAAAAGTCCAAAAACAGCAATTAAGCAGAAGGATCTAAATACTTAGGAAATAAATAGGTGTTAACTATAAATAAGCATGGATGAGTTTCACTAGAATCATGCCATTTTAGTGCATCTAATTTCCTTCTATAACAGGGTTATTAAATCAATACATCAAGGGAATACTTCCATTGATTTGGGATATATCTGACCAACTCTCTCCTAATACTTTTATGAATTAAAAAGCAAAAATTTAAGTTGGATGTTGGCCACAGTAGGTGGGTGGGTACACAGTTGAATAACCATACCCAAAGCATATTACTTAACAGATTAATGTCAATCCATTCATCCATTCTCCAATTAGAAACTCTTATTGAGTAGCTACTACGTTAAGCCTTAGAGATTCTAAGACCAAGCTGTGGTCTCACAATCTATGAAAGGAGAAGCAGTACTATCACACAAAAAAACTGCTCCACAACTATGAGAGTAATCAGCATTCGAGGAAAATCTTTAGTGAGAAGACACAGTGTTCTTTGCAAGCCTTAGTTTATTCAACACTTTTACCAGTAATAGATCTAAAGCCAGAAAGGACTTATCACTTTTGTAGATGTCATAAAAAACTTAACAGAGATAACTGAACATTGGTAGATAAAAGTAAGAAATCAAATAAATTGCAGTGGTTGGAATGAAGACCTAAAACCATGATGCATTAAATAGAAATAAATTCAGTGGCCTACATTTAGGTTAAAAACTATAACCAGATAAATATAGGACCTGGAAGACCCAACTTGACAGCAATTCATGTGAAAGGAACGTAACTCTTAGTCAAACACAAAGTCGACATAACTTAGTGTAAAATGTAATGGGTGAAAACACTTGTGTAATTTGAGGCTGTATTATCAAAGCAGTGCAGCCAAGCCAAGGAGCATTATCATACTACACTATGCACTGGCAAAAATGATTCTGCCGTGTGACATATTAGAGAGGATTCCACAGGAGGCAACCAGGAGGAGTTTTTATATGAAACCCATTCATTTTATATTTTTAAAAATATGTAAGGAAATGGAGCTCTAGTGTCTACAGAAAAGAAGATGTAATGAGACATGTAATTGTTTTCTTTAATAATAAATATAATGGTTCAATGAAATCCCAGAGGATGAAATGGGAACAACTCACTTTTCTGTTGGGATTTGTTCTTTGCAAAGAACTGCTTATCTCCCCTAAGAACAGGAACAAGACAGGGATGCCCCCTCTCACCACTCCTGTTCAACATAGTACTGGAAGTGTTAGCCATTGCAATTCGGCAAGAAGAAGAAATAAAAGGCATCCAAATTGGAAAAGAGGAAGTAAAACTGTCCTTATTTGCAGACGACATGATATTATACATACAAAACCCTAGAGACTCCATCAAAAAGCTACTAGACTTAATACATGAATTTGGCAATGTAGCAGGATACAAAATTAACCCCAAGAAATCTGAGGCATTTCTATACACCAATAGTGAACTTTCAGAAAGAGAGATTATAAAAACAATCCTGTTTACCATCGCACCAAAAAAAATTAAGCTACCTAGGAATAAACTTAACTAAAGAGGTAAAAGACCTCTACTCAGAAAACTACAGGACGTTGAAAAAAGATATAGAGGAAGACATAAACAGATGGAAGAACATACCGTGTTCATGGATTGGTAGAATCAACATCATTAAAATGTCCATACTACCCAAAGCAATCTATAAATTCAATGCACTTCCCATTAAAATACCAACGGCATACTTCAGAGATCTAGAACGAACTCTCCAAAAATTCATCTGGAATAAAAAAAAGACCCCGAATAGCTGCAGCAATCCTGAAAAAGAACAAAGTAGGTGGGATCTCAATACCAGATATCAAGTTGTATTACAAAGCCACTGTTCTCAAAACTGCCTGGTACTGGCACAAGGATAGGCATATAGATCAATGGAATAGAATAGAGAGCCCAGAAATCGGCCCGAACCAATATGCTCAATTAATATTTGACAAAGGAGGCAAGAACATACAATGGAGCCAAGATAGTCTGTTCAATAAATGGTGCTGGGAAAATTGGACGGATATATGCAAGAAAATGAAACTAGACCACCAACTTACACCATACACAAAAATAAACTCAAAATGGATAAAGGACTTAAATGTACAACAGGAAACCATAAAAATTCTAGAAGATTCCAAAGGCAACAAAATCTCAGACATATGCCGAAGCAATTTCTTCACTGATACAGCTCCTAGGGCACTTGAAACTAAAGAGAAAATGAACAAATGGGACTACATCAAAATAAAAAGCTTCTGCACAGCAAAAAAAAAAACCATCAACAAAACAACGAGAAAACCCACTGTGTGGGAGAACATATTTGCCAATGTCATATCTGATAAGGGCCTAATCTCCAAAATTTATAGGGAACTCATACAACTTAACAAAAGAAAGATAAACAATCCAATCAAAAAATGGGCAAAGGACCTAAATAGACACCTTTCAAAAGAGGACATTCAGAAAGCCAAGAAACATATGAAAACATGCTCAAAGTCACTAATCATCCGAGAGATGCAAATCAAAACAACAATGAGGTACCATCTCACACCTGTCAGACTGGCTATCATCAACAAATCAACAAACGACAAGTGCTGGAGAGGATGTGGAGAAAAAGGAACACTTGTGCACTGCTGGTGGGAATGCAGACTGGTGCAGCCACTATGGAAGACAGTATGGAGTTTCCTCAAAAAACTGAAAATGGAACTCCCATTTGACCCTCTGATCCCACTTCTAGGAATATATCCCAAGAAACCAGAAACACCAATCAGAAAGGATATATGCACCCCTATGTTCATAGCAGCACAATTCACCATAGCTAAGATCTGGAAACAGCCTAAGTGCCCATCAGTAGATGAATGGATTAGAAAACTGTGGTACATCTACACGATGGAATACTATGCTGCTCTAAAAAGGAAGGAACTCTTACCATTTGCAACGTCATGGATAGAACTGGAGAGCATTATGCTAAGTGAAATAAGCCAGTCAATGAAGGAAAAATACCACATGATCTCACTCATTCATGGATAATAGAGACCATTATAAACTTTTGAACAATAATAGATACAGAGGCAGAGCTGCCTCAAACAGATTGTCAAACTGCAGCGGGAAGGCCGGGGAGGGTTGGGGGGCAGGAGGTAGGGGGGTAAGAGATCAACTAAAGGACTTGTATGCATGCATATAAGCATAACCAATGGACATAAGACACTGGGGGATAGGGGAGGCTAGGGGACTGTCTAGGGCGGGGGGATAAAATGGACACATATGTAATACCCTTTGTAATACTTTAAGCAATAAATAAAAAAAATATGTAGATAAAAAAAAAAGAACTGCTTATCCTATCTAATAAAAGAGAAACATGGTAATTAGCCGTACATCTGCTACCCTTCCCATTGGCTAATCAGGGTGATATACAAATTAACTGCCAGCCAAGATGGCGGCCGGCAGCCAGGCAGATTGAAGCTAACATGAGGCTTGCTTGCTTCAGTGACGGAGGAAACCAACGTTCCCCGCCTGCGGCTGCCGGCCTCTGAGCTTTCAGTTTGAAACATTGTTACAAATATAGAAGCTAAACAAAACCCCAGAAACCTGCTTTCAGCCAGCCGGGATCTCAGAGCTGGAGTTGATACAGTGTTTCGATTATAGAACCCAAACAAACCAGATACCTGCTTTCTGCAGCCTCAGAGTTAAAGCTGGCCCAGAATAAAAAAAAAGAAAGAAAGAAAGAAAAAAGGAGCAGTTGGGAGCTTCAGTCACCCGTCAGCCTGAATACATCCCTCAGCCACTCACCCAGACTGGCCAGGCACCCCAGTGGGGACCCCCACCCTGAAGGGGGTGTGACCAGCTGCAAACAGCCATCATCTCCTCATCCAGGCTGGCCAGGCACCCCAGTGGGGACCCCCACCCTGATCCAGGACACCCTTCAGGGCAAACCAGCAGGCCCCCACCCATGCACCAGGCCTCTATCCTATATAGTAAAAGGGTAATATGCCTCCCAGCACCGGGATCAGCGGAGCCGCGAGGCCTCCCAGCACCGGGATCAGCGGAGCTGAGGGGCCTCCTGGCACCGGGATCAGCGTGACAGGGGGCAGCGCCCAAACCCCCTGATCAGCCCTGCTCTATGCCTGATAGGGGGGAGCTCCCCAACCCCCTGATCGCCCTGCGGCTCTGTGTGTGACAGGGTGCAGCACCCCAACCCCTCCACCCTCCATGGGCCCTGCTCTGTGTGTGGCGGGGTAGAGCCATAACCTCCCCATCGGCCCTGCCCTGAGTGTGACAGTGGCAGCACCCCAACCCCCTGATCGGCCCTGCTCTGTGGGTGATAGAGGGCGGCGCCCCAACCCCCTGATCCGCCATGCTCTGTGTGTGACAGGAGATGGTGCCCCAACTCCCCTATTGGCCCTACTCTGTGAGTGACAGGGGGGAGCTCCCCAACCCCCTGATGGGCCCTGCTCTGTGCATGACAGGGGAGAGCTCCCCAACACCCTGATTGACCCTGCTCTGTGCGTGACAGGGTACGGAGCCCCAACCCCCCTGATGGGCCCTGCTCTGTGAGTGACAGGGGGCAGCGCCCCAACCCCCTGATCGGCCCTGCTCTGTGCGTGACAGGGGGTGGCGCCACAACCTCCCCATCGACCCTGCCTTGAGTGTGACAGGGGGCGGTGTCCCAACCCCCCAATCGGCCCTACCCTAAGCGTGACTGAGGGTGGCATCGCAACCTCCCGATCTGCCCTGCTCTGTGCATGACAGGGGCGGCGCCCCAACTCCCCAATCGGCCCTGCTCTGAGCCCGATCAGTGGCTGCACCTAGGGATTGGGCCTGCCCTCTGCCACCCGGGAGCAGGCCTAAGCCAGCAGGTCATCTCCTGAGGGGTCCCAGACTGCGAGAGGGCACAGGCCGGGCTGAGGGACCCCCCCCTCCCCCCCCCCGAGTGTTCAAATTTTTGTGCACCGGGCCTCTAGTACATTATAATTTGGTTCTCATTATGACCCTGAGTTAGGCCATGGAGGCACAACCAATTGCTATTTTATAGGTGAGGAAAGAGGTTCAGAAAGGTTGGGGCTTGCCTAAAGGGAGCACACTGGGATCCAAATTCCAGTTTTCTAATCCCAGACCTGTGCTTTTCACATAATACCATAATGTCCTTCCACCCAGAAGCACATTTCATCTCAGTATAAGGAAAGCTTTTCTAATAATATGGGCCACAGAATTGAAAAACAGACTATCTCACAAATTAACGATCTCCCTTTCCCAGAAAAAGGCAAACAAGGGCTGGAGGACTTTGTGTCTAGGACATTTTGGAGGTGATTTCTTTTTTTAAAAAATTTCTTTATTGATTAAGGTATTACATATGTGTCCTTATCCCCCCATTGCCACCCTCACCCCCCTGTTGTCTGTGTCCATTGGTTAGGCTTATATGCATGCATACAAGTCCTTTGGTTTATCTCTCCGCCTTACCCCCACACTCCCTACCTACCCTCTGAGGTTTGGCAGGTCTGATTGATGCTTCTCTGTCTCTGGATCTGTTTTTGTTCATCAGTTTATGTTGTTCATTATATTCCATAAATGAGTGAAATCATGGATATTTATCTTTCTCTGACTGGCTTATTTCACTTAGCATAATGCTCTCCAGTTCCATCCATGCTGTTGCAAAAGGTAAGAATTCCTTCTTTTTTACAGCAGCATAGTATTCCATTGTGTAGATGTACCACAGTTTTTTAATCCACTCATCTGCTGATGGACACTTAGGCTGTTACCAAATCTTAGCTATGGTAAATTGTGCTGCTATGAACAAAGGGATGCATATATCCTTTCTGATTGGTGTTTCTAGTTTCTTGGGATATATTCCTAGAAGTGAGACGACTAGGTAAAATGGGAGTTCCATTTTTAGTTTTTTGAGGAAACTCCATACTGTTCCCCACAGTGGCTGCACCAGTCTGCATTCCCACCAGCAGTGCATGAGGGTTCCTTTTTCTCCACATCCTCTCCAGCACTTGTCGTTTGTGGATTTGTTGATGATAGCCATTCTGACAGGTATGAGATGGTACTGCATTGTCATTTTGATTTACATCTCTCAGATAATTAGTGACTTTGAGCATGTTTTCATTCATAGGTGCTGGAGGCTGAAGCAAACAACAGTTAACATTGGAAGGCGAATGGACTTTGATATTCAGCAGGGATGAATCAGCTGTGACTGCAATGGCTCAAGGCGATTTCCCGACCTGATAATCTTTACATTGTATACCAAACTTTACCTTTGATCTTCCTGTATGCATTGCTAAAGGGAAAATGTGTATTCAAGTAAATAAAAAGCAGACCAGGCCAGAAGAAGTGTGTGCCTTCTACATTCATATTTCTTACATAGCATTTCATTTGTGTGTTGGCCCCTCCTTCAGATCCTGAACCTAGCCCCAAAGGCCATAGCACATAGGTGAGGTAGTTCCCTAAATTCATTCCAATAAATATTTACCATGGGAAAAGAAAGGAAGGCAAGAAGGAGGAAATAAAGGAAGGAGAAAAGGAAGGAGGGAGAAATGGAAGGAAGGGAGGGAGGAAGGACAGGAGGAAAGAAGGAAGGGAGGAAAGAAAGAAGGAAAGAAGGTTGGTTTTAAAAGATTCAACTGGTCCATGGAATCCATTCATTCAGCCAAGATTCACTGACCTCTCACTATGTGGTACTAGATCCTGAAATAGTGATAAGTATACAAGATTTGAACATAGAAACCTTGGTGTTAAGTATTAGTTCTCTCAATTATTATCTATGTGCTTTGTTTTTAGTATAAATCTTCCCATATGTCAACTGAGGGTTATAAAATCCACCTCAGGAATTGTAAGAATTGGGTGAGATAATATTTCTAAAGTAGTAAGCACATAGTAGGAGCTCAATAAATATTAGTTTATTTCCCCCCTTTAAGTATGAGAGGTACCTAAAGTTCCTTGGAGAGAGTTTGCATGAATTGAATACGGCAATAAGACAGGACCTGGACACAGAGAAGGTGGAGGGCAAGCAGAACACCTCTTGGTGTTCATGTGACTTAGCTGGTCTGATGGTGACCACACTGGCTCAACTGTGTAAGAATATACAGAAGCCTAGAGTACAACATGCTCCGAAACTTTATCTGAGCTTGAATTCTCAATCTCAGATTGATGTCTTTTCATTGATGTTTGTACATAGTTGAGCAAATTTTACTAGCTTCTTATTCTTAGACAGTATTGGAGGAAAAGTGATATCTGTCAGTTGGATGTTCTTATAAATAAAACGGACACGGGGGTTTGCTTTATAATGATTTATGCATCCAAAACATTATCCATCTAAACATGCTTATAATCAGAGAAAAATAAATCATTTGCTGAAAAATGATGAATTTTCCACTTAGTAGATTAACCAGTTGCACATTTCTGTTTTGAAAATCAAAATTCTTGGCTATATCTAGAGCGGCTTAGGATGCAATGTTTTGGATAATTTTGCCAACTTCATGTTCTGGCCAGAAATAAGAAGACATCAGGAGACAATAGCTCAGCTGGTTGTGAAAGACTCTGGGTTGATACATAAGCTCACTCAGCTACAGAAACCAGTTTGAAAAAAAGACTTGTCCAGCCTTGCTGAGCTACTCTTCCAGAAATAAGACCAGGTGAAGGCTTTATTTTTTTTCCTGTTTTGCTTTAACATATAAATTAAATATTTGCCTACTTCTCACTTTAAATCATTAACAAAAACTGAATTCTTATTGAATACAGCCTGGTTTACTCACATTCATCTCCTACTTTGTACCCAGAAGGGTAAAAGATACCAAAGAAATGTAAGTAAATATATGCTTAGATGTTTTTCCCATGGTAAAAATATATATTTAATATACACAATATTTCATATGTATTAAAGAGCAATAAAAATATATTTGATGTTTAAAACAATAAACATTTACTCTGTACCTCACCCATTATATAACATAGACACCTATATTGGCTTGAGAAACTATAGTCTGATGGAAGTGGAGGGTGTTAGATATAGACAAACTTGCTTTTAACAGTATAATGTAAGATGGGTTTTGCTAAAGTTTAGGACTAGAGGACTATAGGCTATGACAAGATAAAATTGTGTGTCTGTGTATACACACACACACACACACACACACACACACAGAAGTTTCCAGCTTTCAGAAAAAGCTGTCTTATTGAGCCAAGCAATAACCTCGCCAAATAACTTAAAAACCATATAATGCAAAGTTTAACAAGAAATGCAAAACATAAATTCACTTTCGAACATATTAAGAATCAAAACAACAATTCTCAACTTTCAAATACCTAGGATTTACCTGGGAACATACTTCTTCAATCACAGACTCCAAAGTCTTAAAATTCCTTGAACAAACAATATAAATTCTAATAAAAATCTCTATGAAACCCAGCCAGCATGGTGCAGTGGTTGAACATCGACCTATGAACCAGGAGATCACGATTCGATTCCCAGTCAGGGTACATGCCCAGGTTTCAGGCTCGATCCCCAGTGTGGGGTATGCAGCAGGCAGCCAATCAATGATTCTCTCTCATCACTGATATTTCTCTCTCTCTCTCTCTCTCTCTCTCTCTCTCTCTCTCTCTCCCTCTCCTCTCTCTCTCTCTCTTCTCTCTGCAATAAATAAAAATATTTTTAAAAAATGTTTAAATATTTATGAAATAACTGTTTTTAAAAATCAAAATAACTAGCCATGATAATTATCACATTTCCTCCTTTCATTTTATCTAGTTGCTAACATTAACTGCAAAAGTGATGAATTGGGATAATTTCTAAGAGAAACTTTCTGACAAGAGCATAATCTGGATGGTGGAATACATTATTAAAAAAGAGAATATTTTTTTTCTGGTATAATTAGGTTATAACTACATGATATCAAAACAACCATTTGAGTGAGGTAAGGTGATTCTACTTACCGAATATTTTCTAAGGAGAATCTATTATGTATATAACCCTATGGTAGATACTTGATGGGGGTGGGGAAAGGAGATGGGGTGATTGCCTGAGTGAGGTCTAAGGCATTGAGGAACCTCAATCATTGCCTTAGAGAAAACACATAAAACAGGTGCATAGGAAACAATAAATGTATGCTATAGATCAGTGATGGCAAACCTTTTGAGCTCGGCGTGTCAGCATTTTAAAAAACCCTAACTTAACTCTGGTGCTGTGTCACATATAGAAATTTTTTGATATTTGCAACCATAGTAAAACAAAGATTTATATTTTTGATATTTGTTTCATATATTTAAATGCCATTTAACAAAGAAAAATCAACCAAAAAAATGAGTTCGCGTGTCACCTCTGACACACGTGTCATAGGTTCGCCATCACTGCTGTAGATAGTAGGCATTGGATTAGTTTAACAGACCTTAATGTGCTCTGGATTGATCTAGGAAAAGAACAAGAGTTGGAACCTGAAGAATAGAATTTGCATGGTTAGAGACAAGAGGAAAACAGTATTAGCAAAAGCCCAGCACACTATTTTGTCTCCCAGGCTGCTAAGCGGCTAGGTTGAATTGAATTGCTGTTTTGGGGTTACCAAACCACAGCTTTACTTTTTCAACAGTGAAAACAAGTAAACAAAGGAGGAGAGAGCAAGGAGAATAAGATATAAAAAAATAAAGGGGAAAATAAATTTCCATAAAGAATTTCTGCAGGTAGGCAGACAAAACATTTCCTCACTGAATACCCCTGGGTTTATTTAAATTAATAATCAGAAGAAAATAGCAAACATTTATTGAGCACATGTCAGACACGATATTATTCCAAGCACTTACATGCTGTGAGAATACTGTGAGGTGGGAACTCTTCCCACCATATCATCACGGTTCCTAATAGCCCACGACTCTCTAAAACTAGAGATTTTAAATCAAAGATTAATTTCATTTATGCATTTTCAGTACTTCCTATTTTTGTGCATCAAAGAAGTTTACTTTAGCAAACTAGACCTGAAAGGATGGTAGAAGCTACGTGAAGTATGGTGTGGCTGATTGAGCTGCCTGGCACAGCTTATCTGAGGGCAGTAAGACTGTGGTGACCACACAGGGTGCAGCTGAGAGTCAAGAGGGGCAGAGGTGGTGGCCGCAGGAGCACTGGCCGGTTTCTAGCCCTGGCTACAGGTGCAGCAAGATCTTCCACGCTGCTTCATCCTTTTGGTATTCGGGGTGAGGGGAGGGTGTTTCTCTGAAGCCAAGTTTGAGGTGTCGAGGCTAAAGAACACCTAGCTGAGAATGATAGTGACTTTGCTGAACATGAGGACATCACAGCAGATGCTCTTACTGAAGCTCCTCAATGGGTGATGGCCACTGAAGATGATGAAGACAGAGCAGCTGTGGAGTTGGGAAGGTCGGATGAAAACCAAAGAGATTTTGAAGATGCAGATACCCAGGAGGGAGATACTGAGAGTGAGTCATCCGACAATGAAGAATTTGAAGGTTATGAAGACAAATAGAGACTTCTAGAAAAATAAAGACCCAATAACAATTGTTGATGCTCCTGCACACCTCCAGAACAGTTGGGAAAATATTATCTAGAAACTAGAGGTCCGGTGCACGAATGCATGCACGGGTAGGTCCCTCAGACTGGCCAGCAATTGGGGCCAATGGGGGCCATCTTGCCCAGTCCCAATCGATTGGCTGGCTGGGGAGGGACCAGGGGAGGGTTCCAGGGCATGTCTGGCCCTCTTGCCCAGTCCCCATCAGCTGGACCCCAGCAGCAAGCTAACCTACCGGTCAAAGCATCTGCCCCCTGGTGGTCAGTGCATGTCATAGCGACTGGTCAAGCAGTCAACCGAACGGTTGACCTATTGGTCGACCTATCGGTGGGACACTTAGCATATTTCGCTTTTATTATATAGGATTTTGATGGTGACTGGTCTGCTTCATTGGGAAGAATAAAAGCAGTCCCCTTGCTCGGGCCTGGTTTGACACTCAGACAGAGCTTTCAGAGAGGAGCTTAGCCTTAGTAGAAGCATCAAGCACAGGAAAGCTGAACCAGGGGAACGAGAAAGTTGAACCCTGGGGCCTTCTGGTCAAGTGTGCTGTGAAGGGATTCCTGTCAGCTCAGGCTCCTCAGGAGACAGGACTTACTGAATGTCCTGGCCCAGATGGTGACACCCGTGAGTGATCAAGTGCAAACAAAAGTGACCATGAATGATGAGGCCCTGGATACCTACTAAGTGTTTGCTGTTGGCACTCAGAAAGCCTTGGTGAGACTGCAGAACGAGATGCAGGAGTGGGTATTGTGACAAACCTACGTCTGGAGCAAAGTATGGACTGCCAGACTCCTTGGCCATGCTGTCAGGTTGGAGAAGTCACAGGGAATTCCAGACACAAAGGTTCACTTGCTAACACAGTATGCTGACAAGATTGAATCCATTCATTTTTCAATCGGTTCTTGGGTCCAGAAATTATGCAAGAGGAAGGTCACCCTTTAAAACTACCTGACACAAAGAGGGTTGCTGTTTGCATTTCATGTGCCTGGCTCAGGCGATATTTACCCAAAGGATATGGGGGCTTTGCTACCTCCGATGAACATGGTGATGTATTCCAGTGACAAAGCCCAAGACTTCTGACTCAACAGGGGAGGCAAACAAAAATCAGGTAAGAACAGAGCTAAAGTCCAAGAGATCATCTAGAAGCTGAAGCAAGTGCAAAGCCCAGAAGTGGCACAGTCTCAGTGTGAGGAGAAGAAAAGAGCAGAGAAAAGCAAATCATAGATGAGAAACTGCTCAGGCTAGAGGAAGCTGTCTTGAGTGAGGTGTGAGCAAAAGCAATTGGAAAAGAAGCAAATGAAAATGAAACAAATTGAGGTGGAAGCCATGTAAAGCCTCCCCAGAGATCTGAGTCCAGATGCCACATGTAAGCTCTAAATTCATAGGAAATGTAAAAAATAACAAAAAAACACCAGTCCATTTCCCATCTTAAAGTTCAAACACTTGCCCTGGCCAGTGTTCTCAGTGGTTAGTGTAGGTCCCCATACCAAAGGGTCATGGGTTCAATTCCTGATCAAGGGCACATACCGGGGTTGCAGGTTTGATCCAGGCCCTGGTTGGGACACATGCGGGAGGCAACCAATCAGTGCATCTCCTTTACATCAAGGTTTCTCTCTCTCTTTCCCCTTCACTCCATTCTCTCTAAAAATAAATGAAAAAAAATATATATATATATCCTCTCGTGAGGATTAACAACAAAAAATTCAAACACTCCCAGCGATTGAGAAATCCTATTTCCTCATCTGCTATTTTTTGTTTGAAGTTTTACTGAGGTTATATGTAGATACATTGGAAAGATGCTGTTTCAGTAATTTTCTTCTAGGTAATAAAGTTATTTTGATTGTTTCATGAAAGAAATGATATATGAATTATGAGTAGTCTTAAAATATTTTTAAAATTACAACATGAATCATCTGTGCTTTTAGAGTTTAAAACTAGGCAGTTGAAATGGCTGGCTATAAAAATAACTCTAAACAAAGATTCCACAAATAACTGTTGGAATTGCACAATAAACATTGCTTAGTGTTTCTTTTTTTTAAAAAAGGCAAGAAAATAACTATTTTTCATGAACAGTGTATTCAATCAGTTGAAATGTAAATTTGAAGAGTTACAATCAGGAAATTCCCATTGAATGTTCAATACAAACTTCACATATATATGCCGTATGTATACATTTTAAAATTATTACTGTTGATGAGGAGCAAAGTATATAAACTTATATTTCAGTCTCAGAGAAAGAGAAGTCAAGTAATGTGGAACAGAGGAAACACAGAGAGCAATATCAGAAGAAAGCCACTTACGAATTGAACAAGCAAGGCCAAACATGGTAAACTAGTGACCTAATGTAAAAATGTATCTATTGCAATCACACATTTCAAAGGTAATAGACCAGATCTATCAATAACAAGCCAAGTGGGTTCAGGAGTTATAGCTTCTATTATTAAACTTCCCAGCAGTTAAATACACACCACACACACACACACACACACACACACACACACACACTAAAACAACAACAGATTTTTGCAGTGGAATTTTTGGGTGATTCTTTTGGATAATATTAACAAATTCCAAACATTTCTGATCTTCCCCCAAATTTACTAAGCAAAAATTAATGACTTAAATGTCAATTCCACCCTTGTTTTGTAATTACAAGTTTCCCACTAACATTAGCAAGAATGTCTTCTTGGAACATTGGTTTCCCCACGTATATACCAAGCAAGTTGTTTCTTCATCGACTGAAGAGGTTCAAACTGCCAATTGGCTTTAAAATTTCATTAAATGGTCAGTTATGTGTGAATCATAGTTGTAGAAATTTTAAGGTGACACATGCATTAGACTAGTTTCCAATCACGTCTAACAATCAATAAATTTGGAATCCCATGAATTCAGTTATGCATTTCACAACGTTAATCATTGCAGTATTGATGTTAATACCATTTAAAAGTACTGAGCAGCATTTTAAGATTCTATGACAGGCTTTGCCATGCCTTATCTTATTAGGACTTTATGACAAACCCTGGAATTCACCCAGGTAAATCATCTGGCTTCGAATCCAGAGCTTTTCCTACAGCTAATTAATAAGGGTTATGAGAAGGCAAAGAGAACAGTGGACTCTCAATTACTAATGAACAGATTTTCTAGTTTATAGTGAACTGTTCTTCCCCAGCCTGACTTTTGGAAGGGTCAGACCCACAAAGTGGACATACAAATTCCCCTGCTATATTTTTCTCATCCAGGATAAAAACATGAACAGATCATCTTCTCAGAAGTATATAGAGTTTAATATTTAAAAGAAGTTGCTGTTCATTGAAATATTGATTTCTGCTGATCTCTCATTTACTTTAACATATTTATGGGGATTCTGTTGACCATTTCTATTTTGTAAGTAGTGGAGTAATTTTCTAAATTTAGATTTTAAGTTGAAGGCCATATCATTGCTAGAATATGGCGCATTGTACTTTTCTCTTCCTAGTTGCTATTTTTTTCATTTAATTATTCTCTGGAAACTGGATTGTAGAGTGTTAGGTTGGCACCGACAGGAGACAGGCCGAGAAACACGGTGAGAATTTAAGAAATGTTATTGCATTCTCTCACAGTGGGCTGAGACTAGTGTGTTGGTGTCAGCTCCGAGGGGGTGTGTTGGTATCATTCCTGAGGGGGTGGTTAGGTTCTCATGTATAGAGTAAAAGTATGCAAGGTAGGGTCAGGATGTGGGTTGCACCTGTTGGTCAAACAGAGGGGTGGGCATGAGTCAGTCAAGGGGGTCAAGGGAGGACAGTGGGATTCATCTTATCTTGCTGCTGCAGGTGCAGGCCATCAACCCCAAGCTATGGGAAAAGGCTTACCCTATATAATAAAGAGGTAATATGCAAATTGACCTTCACACCCTCGCATCACAAGATGGCCGCCCCACATTGTCACAAGATGGCCAGCAGGGAAGAGCAGTTGGGGGCCATCATGCAGGCAGGGGAGTGGTTAGCGGGTGATCAGGCTGGCAGGCAGAAGCAGTTGGGGGCATTAGATAGGCAGGCAGGCAAGTGGTTAGGAGCCAGCAGTCTCAGATTGTGAGACAAATGCCTGACTGCTGGTTTAGGCTTGATCCTACACAGATCGGGCCTAAACCAGCAGTTGGACATCCCCCAAGGGGTCTCAGATTAGAGAGGGTGCAGGCTGGGCTGAGGGACACCCCCCCCCCGCCCATGCACAAATTTCATGCACCGGGCCTCTAGTAAGAACATATATTTCAGAAAACATGTCCAATCAGGAGAGATTAAGAGTAGGTCACCCTAACCTAGAGAATATATAATTTTCCAATAAAGTAAGGCAATAAGTGCTTGTTTATACTTCTGAAGTATTTCTGGTTTTGTTTTTCCATTCTTTATATTATGCATATACAAAAAGTCTGAAGAGTTTGCTTGTTTTCCCTTAGCCCTACTGTCTTTTTTTCATGCCCTTCTCCCAGTCAAATAAACAGGATAGACAGCTCATAGCACTTACAGCAATAGTTGGTGTCATTTCATTTTGCATTTTCCATTATTCCCACACTCAAAGCTATACTCTGTATTTGTTTCACCTGTATATGAGCCATTCAGTGCCTGTATCTATAGGCATTTGCTTAGATAAGATGTGGAAGTTATGGAAGGCATTCGTATTTTAATAATTGGAGGAAATAACATTCTAAGTAGTTCTGAGCAAATTGCACATAAACCTATACTAGGATTGCATTAAATTATAGCTTTTATTTTTATAAAAGCTTATATCACTTTAAAACGCAACCGAGAGCTTCTAAATAATCATTTTTTCTGAAGTCTTGCAGGTAATTAACTTTTAAAAATTAATTATTTTTTAATATGTTTTTATTGATTTCAGAGAGGAAGGAAGAAGGAAAGAGAGAAATGTCAATGATGAGAGAGAATCACTGATTGGCTGCCTCCTGCGCGCACACTACTGGGCATCACACCTGAAGCCCAAGGAATGTGCTCTGACCAGGAATCAACCATGACCTCCTGGTTCATAGATCAGCACTCAACCCCTTGGCAACACTGGCTGGGCAGTAACTAACTTTTTTATGTTCAGGAAAGATATTTCATGATTGTTAGATGGACCTTGAAAATGAAGTTACCATACCATAAGCACAATAGTCATAATAAGGACAAAAGAGGCAAGCATGTTGACATAGACAAGCATGAAAGACCGGAGGAAGAAAAAAAGTGAAAAACAAAAGAATGTCTTTGAGAGCTAAGAGTAGGCCAGAAGGTAAAACAAAATAAGAGGTCTTAACTTAGCTTCTCTATTCTCCGTTCATGGGAATGTGAATCTGAAATTAAAAGAGGATAATTTCAAGAAAAAGGTGAGTAGCCAATCCTCCATACCCTGTACTGGCTGAATGGCATCTGGAGTTTTATGTTTCTTTCTAGGTTCAATATTTTAAGAGGATTCAAAGGATAAAATATACCAAAGCAATAGTGTATTCATTTGTTCATCCATGTATTCATTAATTCTTCTATAAACACTTCCTGAGCACCTACTTTATACTGTAACTCATAGTATATGTTAGAAGATAGATTCATTCATTCATTCATTCACTTACTCACTCATGCATGTCTATCATGTTCCAGGAATTGAACAAGTCAGTTAAGGTCCCTGCAATCACGGAACACCTGGATATGTTAAAGAAAACTTAAAATACAGTATACAAATCACTGTATTAAAGAGTATGTAAGACATAGTAAAGCCTTTATAAAA
The DNA here is from genome assembly GCF_963259705.1 of Myotis daubentonii. NCBI lineage: Eukaryota > Metazoa > Chordata > Mammalia > Chiroptera > Vespertilionidae > Myotis > Myotis daubentonii. The sequence goes on along the minus strand of NC_081848.1, from coordinate 17,621,733 downwards.
CACAGAGGACAGAAGACAGGATATGTCTAGAAGAGGAAAAGTTTTAACTTGGGCCTTGAAGAACGAGTAAATCAGTGTATGGAGAAAGGGAGGAAGGGTACCACCGCCAGCAAAGAACGGCAAAGTCACTGAGGTGCAAACATACAATCAGGCTGCAGCAGGAATGAGGAGCAATTTGGTCATATGAGAAATTGTTAAAGAAACTAGATTTTTAACCTGGAAAATAAGAGGCTTGTGGCTGGGGTATTATTATTGTCTTCAAATATCTGGAGGTATGTCACATGTAAAAGAGCAATTCCATTCCATAGGGCAAAACCAGAAGCAACCCATAGAAGCCTGAGAGAAATAAATACATCTAGAGTCAATGTCAGAAAAGCTTGCAATGAGAATTGTTTCATATGGAATGAGAGGCCTTTTGTGGAAGTAAGATTGAATGACAGAAAATATTCAAGCAGAGGTTGAACAAATCATAGGTCTCCAGAGCCAACTCCCCTACTGGGCTGAGCACTGACCTTTAAATCTAGTCTAATTGTTCAGTCCAAATGTTCAGTATCGTTGAGAGCTAAGATCATGTCGCAGTGTTCAGAGAGCACAGTAGAATCCTGGGGAGGAATGAGACCTTGATGAATGAAGCCAATGCTTTTATTCTACAGATGAGAAAATGGAAGGCTTGGAATGAGAAATGGCTGAGGTCGCCAAGCAAATCAGTAGCTACATTTGGATTAATCACCCCTTCAACTCCCTGTGTGGTAATCACTCCACCATAGTACACTGTTGCTCTGATCAACTGCAGGTAGTATAGTGCTGTGCTCTTATCATACTGTACCTGTATTTCAGCAGTTGATATAATCTACATAATAATCTTCATACATAATGTAAATACATTAAGTAGGATAAATTACTGACTGGCTAAAAGGCCCCTCCCTAAAAGTAAGAAGCAACAATTTGATATACTAATAGATGGGGGAGAGGGTCAATTGGCTTTTTCTATTTTTATTTGTAAGATTAAAATAAAGCAAATGTATAATTTGAGGACAAAATAGCTTAACAATGACTAACATAGTTAAAGATTCGTGGATATACTAGTAAAGTTTTCCTTAACTACAAATTCTATGAGGCAAAGTAAAACAAGGCTACTCATTAAAGATATTGTAGGAGATACAAGCATGAAGATTTCTTTTTACTTTGAGAATCTATAGTTGTATAGATGATAGTTTTACAAAATGAGAGGCTCAAGTGACCAGAAAAAGTACTGGACTAGAAAGTGAATTTCTGAATTCAGGTTTAGACATGTTATTTATTATTCATTTAATCTTGGGCAAATCTTTGGGACCCAGTTTCTCTGACTCCAAAGAGAGAGGTTTGGACTAGATACTTAAATTCTTAGTTTAAAAAATACAATTTGGCCTTCAAGAATTTGATGCTTATCCTTATATCTCAAGTTCCTAAGCCACTGTAGGGTCTCAGTATGTATTTCCAGAATGAACGAATCAGTGCTACTTCTAATGCTCCACTGTATCCTATGACTACCATGGGAACCAGGGTGGAACAGTTTAGGGAAAAAGGTCTGCTGCACTGGGTCCAGGTGAAAATTCCTATTTGAAAGTTGGTTCTCCTCCTTCTTTTTCTTTCTTCCTTCCTTCCTTCCTTCATTTCTTTCTTCCTTCCTTCCTCCCTCCCTCCCTCCCTCCCTCTCTCTCTCCCTCTCTCTTTCTTTTCTTTCTTCCTTTCTTTCTTTCTTTCTTTCTTTCTTTCTTTCTTTCTTTCTTTCTTTCTTTCTTTCTTCTTTTTTTTTTTTTTTTTGTTAAGCCTCACCTGAGGATATTTTTCTCATTGATTTTTAGAGAGAGTGGAAGGGAGAGGGAGAGACAGAGAAACATCAATGTGAGAGAGACACATTGATTGGTTGCCTCCTGCACGCACCCCAACCAGGGCCAGGGAACCTGCAACCAAGGTACATGCCCTTGACCAGAATCAAACCCAGAACCCTTCAGTCTGCAAGCCAACGTTCTATCCACTGAGCCAAACTGGCTAGGGCAAGGTTGGTCCTTTTTCCTTTACTGAGGGGATGTGTATAATCAGCAAAGGACAAAATAACAAAATATGCTTCCTTATATAACCTTCATTTACTTTTTTTAAATTATGAAAGTAATACTCATTGTATTACAGAAATAGGGAATGAAGTAAAAATCAAAAGTGCTGGGTAATTCTATCAGCAAGAAGCTACCATGTTTCCTATTTTGGGATAGAGCCTTTCAGTCTTTTTCCTATACTTTTTTTCAAATAATATTTTTTTATTTTTCAATTAGAGTTGAGATTCCTATACATTTACATATACACTGGAGTAAGCAATTGTACATTCTATTTTAAAACCTGTCCCTTCCCCCTTTGATAATATAGCATGAGTTTTTAAAGGCAGGGCACTCCATTGCATGAATATACATACTATAGCTTATACAGCCAATCGCCTATGCTTAAGCATTTTGGTTATTTCCTTTTTGCCGATTTATGAACTATGTTATGTTAAAATCTTTTGAAAATTTCTAATTTATTATTTAGGATAATTTGTTAGGCATTGAATTGCTAAGAGAGAGGATATAAACATAATTAAGGCCTTAAAATATATCTTGGTAAATGCCTCCCAAAGAAGTGTCTGCCAATTTATATTCCCTTCAGAAAAATAGAAGAATTCCTGTTTCCTTACACTCTTATTGACAATGGGTATTACCAATTTAAAAAATTCTGCCTATTTGGGAGGCAAAAAGGTCATATTTATTTCAATATGCAGTTCTTGCTTTCATTTTTTAAAATAACTTCAATTGTGGATCAACATTAAAAATAGGGCTGTGGAATGTTAGCCACTCAGTGGAAAAAATACACAAAAGACAGACATCTTACACAAGCAAAATCATTTAACAGATAAGTCTCTGTTAGTCTTCATTTATTCATCTATTCTAGGTATTAAGTGCTCTCCCTATGGGACTGAACGCTGGAGAAATAAAAGGCAAAAATACTTAAGGAGATGACAGTTTTTAAAAAGTATGTAAATTACACATTATGATACAGTGTTATCAACACTCTAGTAAAAGTATATGCAAAATTGGTAATGCTCAAAGATGAGCAGGAAGGAATGTTTCTTAAAATTAATCAGATACAGAGTAAGGAGGCCAACCCTTATGTCTATGGTAGGCAGCAGAGATACAGGGTATTTCAGAAGCAAAGAGAGGTGCTACAGTTTTGGATATAAAGGAGAAGTGCCAATAAATACAACCTTAAATCATGATGTTAAAGACCAAGCTTACAACCAATTCATACATTAAAGTTAAAAAAAGAATCATATTTCCCTTACTCAGCTGGAGGACTGTCAACATTTTTGCAATTATTGTGTAACATAGACAGTCAATGTAACAATCTTATGACCAAATTTAAAACAAATTACCAGTTAAGGGAAAAAAAAAGACTCATTTGTAAATAAAGATGCAAATAGTTTAAACAAATGAAGCATCCATCCTTCAGGAAGCTTTTTTAAAGCTCTTCTGCATGGTTAATCGTGTGGTTTGCCTTTTTCAATAAATAAGGCAGCATCATTAGACATAACATCAGCATGAAGAGCTCATGACTTATTCATCTCTGACATAGAGTCTCATAGGAGTTTCCAACTGATCCAAAAAGTCTTCCTTCTGATCATGAGATTTGGTGGCTTCACGTACTTACTTTTCTTTCCATAAGAATTAACAAGTTTACTGGCAGATGTAAGAGCTAACATTACAAAGACTCCATTCTTCTCATTAGTAAATATCATTTATTCTTTGCCATTCAGAAGACATTTGGAACCCACTGCATTCAAAGGATATCAGTTGGTTTTTCTTAGCATTTTACAAACACTTCGAAGTATCGTATCAATATGCACATCAGTCTTATCTCTCCTTCATAGAAGAAAAGGCAGCTATAGTAATCTCAAGGCCACATAGCCAGTAAGCAGCAACAAGAACTCAGAATAGAGATCTTTACACTCCAAGCCCAGAGCTTTCTCTACACTGTGCCTTCCGTACTGGGCAGTCCATCTCCAGCTTCTTCCTCTGCTGTTGTGTAATTCATGTTCCTAAAACATCAAAGTGCCCTCCTCCTTCATCAAGTCTTACCAGCTCTGAGAGGCCACCTTGACCATTGCAGTCCTCAGAATATGTTGCGCATGTTATTCAACTGGCGCTAACTCAGAAAATGCTTAGTGGAATTTGTCATCAATCATGAAATAAATTTGTGTCTATTTAAAAGACACAGGCAGACTTTCTTCAAATCTCTTGAACAAGCAGCATCTCGCTCGATGGCCCCAGGCTAGCCTTGGTTCACAGCTTGACCTCACCTGGATACTTCCAAGCCCAGTATAAGTAGCAGCCATCTACAGATTGCTTTGTAGCTCGTATTGGGTGGCCCCAGACAGAACACAGGCAGTGGCTGAACTTAGGATTGCACTTCCTAGGAGGCCTCAGATACAGCACACCCAGTGGACAGCTTCAGACCATGTGCAAGCATCACCCCACCTCCTCCACAAGTGACACACTCAAGAGGAAGAATCAGTGGGCAACAGAGCCCTGTAAATGTAAGTCCCGCTCTATGGGGTGGGCCTCTGCACAGCCAGCCCTCCACTGTAGTCGGAGGTCAGTGGTCAGCGGTTGCAGCCAGTCTTGAGGCTAATCGGCCTGGGGGTAAATCCCTCCCATTTAGGTGCCAACAGCAATCAAGGCTCAATGACAACAGGAGAGTGCATGCAGCCCTCACAAGGTCATACCTGGAGTGCCCAGCTGTGGTTATCAGGGAGGCTTTGCCACTGGACCCCACAGAGCACCTACGACATTAGGCCACTCTACAAAGCCCAGCAGCTGTAACTAATACATAGAAACAAACACAGAGAGACAGCCAAAATGAGAATACAAAGAAACATGTCCCAAATGAAAGAACAGATCAAAACTCCAGAAAAAGTATTAAACAAAAGGAAGACAAGAAAACTACCAGATGCAAAGTTCAAAACACTGGTTATAAGGATGCTCAGTGATCTCAGTGAGAACTTTAGCAGAGAGATAGGAAACATCAAAACAAAACTAGAAAACCTGAAAAAGAACTAGTCAGAAGTGAAGAATATATGAACTGAAGAGTAGATTACTGGGAATCAACAGTGGAGTAGATGAAGCAGATAATCAAATCAGAGATTTGGAAGATGAAGCAAAAAACATCCAATTATAACAGCAAAAGAAAAAAGGAATCCAGAAAAGTGAAGATAAGTGTAAGGAGCCTCTAGGACAACTTCAAGCATGCCATCATTCACATCATGGGGGTTCCAGTGGAAAAGAGAGAAAGAAATTAAAAACCTATTTGAAAAAATAATGACAGAAAACTTCCCTAAACTGGTGCAGGAAATAGATATACAAGTCCAGGAAGCATAGAGAGTCCCAAACAAGATGAACCCAAAGAGGTCCAAACCAAGACTCACCATAATTAAAATGCCAAAAATTAATGACAAAGAGAGAATCTTAAAGCAGCAGGAGAAAAGCAGTTAGTTACCTACAAGAGAGCTCCCATAGACTGTCAGCTGATTTTCAACAGAAACTGTGCAGGCCAGAGGGAGTGGCAAGAAATATTCAAAGTGATGAAAAGGAAGGACCTGCAACCAAGATTACTCTACCCAGCAAAACTATTATTTAGAATTGAAGGACTTATAAAGAACTTCCCAGACAAGAAAAAGCTAAAGGAGTTCACCAACACCAAACCAATATTACAAGAAATGTTAAAGGGTCGTCTTTAAGAAGAAGATTTAAAAAATGAACAATAACGTAGCAATAAATACCATCAACAATTGAAACAAAATAAACAAGCAGAGCAAAAAATATTAGAGGAATAAACGGCTTTTGCATACTCACAACTGTAAATGTACTTTTGCCCACCCCTATATGTCTCTGTATTGGGATTGTACCTAGAAATGTATTTACTTTGGGACACTCCTTGGAACACTGTCATTTCATGAAGATCACCTATTGCTACAGAAGTACAAGAACATGGTCAATCTATTCTTGAGTGCGTTGTTGATGTTATTCTTATGTCCTCCCCTATTACATTTATATTACACTAGGGGCCCGGTGCACGAAATTCGTGCACTGGGTGTGTGTGGGGGAGTGTCCCTTAGCCCAGCCTGCCCCCTCTCACATACTGGGAGCCCTCAGGCATTGACCCCCATCACCCTCCAATCGCAGGATTGGCCCCTTGCCAGAGGCGTCAGGCCTGGGCAGGGGACCCTCATTTCTCCCCATCACTGGTTCTGCCCCCAGCCAAGGCCTGATGCCTCTGGCCCAGGCATCAGGCCTGGGCAGGGGACCCCCAGACCCCTCCGATTGCTGGCTCTGCCCCTTGCCCAGGCCTGATGCCTCAGCCAGAGGCGTAGACCCCCATCACCCTCTGATCACCTGATCAGCCCCTTGCCCAGGCCTGACGCCTCCGCCAGAGGTGTCAGGCTTGGACAGGGGACCCCCATCTCCCCCCGATCACTGGCTCTGGCCCCCACCCAGGCCTGAGGCCTCTAGCCCAGGAATCATGCCTGGGCAGGGGACCCCCATCTCCCTCTGATCGCTTGCTCCACCCCCCGCCCAAGCCTGACGCCTCTAACCCAGGCTTCAGGCCTGGGCAAGGGGACCATCATATCCCCCCAATCCCCGGCTCAGCCCCCAGCCCGGGCCTGATGCCTCGGCCAGAGGAGTTGACCCTCATCACCCTCCGATCACCAATCACCGGATCGGCCCCTTGACCAGGCCTGAGGCCTCCGGCAGAGGTGTCAGGCCTGGGCAGGGGACCCCCAGCTCCCCGCAGTTGCAGGCTCCGCCCCTGCCCAGGCCTAACGCCTCTGGCCTAGGCGTCCGGCCCGGGCAGCGGGGACCAACAGTGGCAGTGGCCCCGTGATCGTGGGCTCCGCTTTAGGCCCAGGCAAGGGACCCCTAGCTCCCGGGACTGCCAGCTTCAACCGTGTCCAGCTCCCATCGCTGGCTCCACCCCTACTTCCTGCTATCACTGGCCAGGGCGGCAAAGGCGCCTGATTCTCCGATCATGGCCCTAGGGCCGCCTTTGCCCTGCCCCCCAGCTCTTAGCTCCCCCCTGGGTTTCCGATCACTGTCAGTGGCAGGGGGCTTCTTCCTGCTTTCCCTTTCGCCTCCCTGCATTGTGCCTACATATGCAAATTAACCGCCATCTTGTTGGCAGTTAACTGCCAATCTTAGTTGGCAGTTAATTTGCATATAGCCCTGATTAGCCAATGAAAAGGGTATCGTCGTACGCCAATTACCATTTTTCTCTTTTATTAGTGTAGATAGTTGTAATTATTATAAATTTAAAAAATAAAATTAGAAAATAAAGACAACACTGTGCCAGGTTACTAATATATGAGACTACTCTGGTACTATGCAAACTTAAGTTCTATGCAGCCCCACAAACATTTATGACAACCTACTATGAGTCAGACACTCTGCTAAGAGCTGAAGACATGGTTTTTTCCTCCACCAAACTTAGTCTAATGGGAATGTAGATACAGAATGAGGCACAAGTATGTTTGTACTTCTTCACATGGAAAACAACGTATTAATGAATAATAATATAAGGATAAACTCCTGTCTTTTGTACTCACTGTAAACTTCTGCCCCTCCCTGTATATACATTTTTGATGAACATATGTGCGTGTTTTTCTTCATTTGTTGATTAATTCAGTAAGAAAACTCTAATTCACTGGCCATGTGGGCACAAAAAAGTAAATGAAACATGCTCCCTGTCTTTCAAGGAACTTGAAGTTTAGGAGAGATGACAGACTTGTACAAGTTTTCATTCATTCAATAAACATGTTAAATCCTTATAATGTGGTAGGGAACACATGACTAGCATGATCCCTGCTCACAGAGCTGCTTCTGTTTTAAGGATTATATCTCAATGGTTGATACGAGAAACTAGAGTATTTTTATTTATCCTATGTAGTAAGTGAAGACTCCATCCATAGACTTCATTCATTCATTCATTCATTCTTATAACTATTCCAAATCTCTCTTGGCAGTTCTTTCATACTATCTTTTTTTAGGCCAACTCTAGATAATAAACCTAAAACAGAATTACTAATTCTAATTCTTTATAGTTCTAGAATAAAAATTTAGAATGATAACAATATTCATCTCATCTTATTCCATACTAAAATACCAGGGCGGGTTGTTTTGGCTTTTATAGAGTAAAATATATTTTGAAAGAGATTTCGAATTTTCTCCCTCTATTACTTTGTCCACATGTTTGATAGGCCAAGGTGCAAATTCGGAAGCAGTGGTTTTCAAAATGTGCCAGAGAGCTAGGGGTTCCTCTGAGGAGTCTCAGAACTGACAGTAGCAGTGAGGGTGGTGAGTAGGGAGGAATTAGAGCGTCCTACTCTAACCCGGGCGTGTCAGTTATCTTTCTGTGTTAAATATTGCACTTCTAGGTAAAACTCCTTTTGGAAAAGAGTCCTGCTACTTAAAAAAAAATTAACAACTGGTTTAAAAGAATCAAACAATGTAATAAAACATTATAATAATTTGGCTTTATCATTTTTAAAATATTTGTCTTTTTAAAACAATAAAAATCTTTGTATGAGGTCAAATTGACCCACTTTTAAAGACAGTTATAGCAGCTAATGTTATTGAGCAATTATTATTTAGCGCAAGTGCACTCTAAATTGATCACCTCATTTATATTTAATATCCTTTTAAAGAACTATTTCATTATATTTCTCCATAGTAATAGAGTGAATAAAACAAATCAGTTTATATAATTGACATTGGAGACTAATTTCCTAAGAGATCTGCAATTCTAAATGTATCTGATTTAGTGAACCACTCTTTTGTCATTTGTTTGATTTTACTATGTAAGAACACTTAGCACAAATCCATCCTACAAAGCCCAGTTGTTTTTCCAGACTGCAGTGTAGCTATTATTTACTGCATACATTATTTCATGTTGTCCTCAATCTTACGATGTAAGGACAATTATTCTTATGTTATAGATAAGGAAACTAAAGAACTATCATGTAGAAGTAGGGACCCTAAAATGACTAAGGGAACAGAAAAACCATGTGCAGGCAAACTTTCGAGGTGAAGTGGGGGGAAAAGGAAGGGCGCCTTCATTCCAAAAAGCTCCATTTCACTTCAAACTTCTCAAATTGCTGCAAGCAAGACAGGAAAGGTGTCCGTCTTCTACACTCCTCTTTCTTCTCCACTTCAGTGACCAGAAAAGGTAGATCACCCAACATTTCTGGATGCTAATAGGTTATCTCTACTAAATGCTCTTAATTGTGGCGTGTAAAGACTATTGAAAAGAGCAGTGGGAACGAAGAAGGAGAGTTGTAATTATCTCCATAACCATTTTTAAATTACTATAAACTTTTTAAATGTTTTCATGTTTGTTAATAGAAGAAACTTCCTGCAAGGGAAAAAGTGTAAAAAGATGTTTGCAAAGGCCCCAATTCCCTAGCTATGTAATTACATTTTTCCTTTTTTTCTTTTTCAGTCATTTATTCATACACTATAAACTAACTTAAGTACCGGGTACTGTGATAAGCACTTAGAGGTACCAAAGATATGAGTTAGGATTTCTAATATTGAAGGAATAAAAGACATTTAAATAGATAAAGCACAAAATATTAAGTGCTGTAAGGTACTATACCAAAGCTTATATTTTACTCATTTTTGTAGCACAATTCTTATTGTAACTGACAGTTCAAAGTTAACAACCCAATACATTTCCTAAATAAGTGTTTTCATGTCCAAGATTTCTTCTGACAGGCTTTAAATGTTCTTATGTGCATATCTCTGTATCAGATCTTAATATAATTGTAGTGTTACACTTGAGTTTCCCTGGACTTCATATGCAAATGTATATTAATATCAACCACCAGTTCTAGAGACTAGTATACTAAAGTCAACCACCAGCCTTATTTTATGCTTGCCTAGCAATAGGAAAATACAATAGAAAACTTGTCACTTGACAAACAAGTGTATTCATTAATTGGGATTAAATATAGGTGCTGTTTGGCTATAAATCCATTCACTGCTCTTGCTTCTAGAAGCAAGCCTGCCCTCTAGTGCTAAAACTGTCTAATGGAACCAGAATAGCAATTTCCAACTACTAAAAAAAAGACCTAGCACTTCAGATATATTTTTGCCACCTCTTTAATTTAATTTACTTAAAAAATTATCTTTATTGTTGAAAGTATTTGAAATGTCTCCTTCCCCCCCCCCCACCCGCCACTGACTCTCCAACCAGCACCCATCCCCCTGCGCAAGGCCCTCATCACAATATTGTCTATGGGTTATGCATATATGCATATCAGATATTCTTAATGTATGATCTCAAAACAAAATGGCATTGCACCTTTAAATTTGTCATATGCTTATATTATCAATCCTGTTTTTTAAAAGCAATCATAACATTATAGAAAATAATTTTTTGTAGAGAATGTTAAATTGCATTTGTTCTTGAAAAACCACATTAGTCCTAAATTATACTAATAACATATCTTCAATTTAGTTCTATTTCCTGACTTAAAATAGGGCTACACACCGATGACTTACACACACACACACACACACACCCATCTCCCCTGAACTCCAAATATCCAACTGCATACTCTACATTTCCTTTGGGACATCTACTAGGCCTATTTACCATACCTGTCCAGAACTAAGTTCTCAATCTTCACCCCCACAAACCTGCTCCATTGAGTCTTCCCCATCTTAATCAATGCCACCTCTTTCTTGGCGTTCAAACCAAAAAATCTTGGAATCATTCTTGATCCTTCTTTCTCATGCCCCACATCCAATCCATCAGCATATACCAGTGGTCGGCAAACCGCGGCTCGCAAGCCACATGCAGCTCTTTGGCCCCTTGAGTGTGGCTCTTCCACAAAGTACCACGTGCGGGTGCACACGTACAGTGCGATTGAAACTTCGTGGCCCATGCCCGGAAGTCGGTTTTTGGCCTGGGCAAGTCTATTTTGAAGAAGTGGCATTAGAAGAAGTGGGGGTACGTTCGCTGAGGTCGACCCCTCAGATTGAGGACGTTTTTAGGAAAGGCCAGCTTAGGAGTACCTTAATTAATAACAATGTACCTACCTATATAGTTTAAGTTTAAAAAATTTGGCTCTCAAAAGAAATTTCAATCGTTGTACTGTTGATATTTGGCTCTGTTGACTGAGTTTGCTGACCACTGGCATATACTATTGGCTCTATCAAAATACATTTAGAATATTACTACCCATTTCCATTGCCCTCAGCCTCATTCAAACTATACCATTTCTCCTCTGGACCACTGGGCTACTCTAATAATACTATCCACGTCTAGCCCTGCTTTGCATGACGACACCATCTTCATCAAGGCCATTGTGGACCTGACGGGGCTCTAGCACCTCCCCTGGGGTCCGGGCCAGGGCACCTGGCCCGCCCGTGGTGACAGCGACGGTGCTGGGCCTGAGCCTCACTGCAGTGGGCAGCCGCGCTCACATCTACCCCCAGGAGAGAGCGCCTCCGGGGGGCCCTCAGCCCCAGGTCCTGCTGGGCCGGGCGCCTGGAGAGCCCTGCAGGTCGCCTGTGGGTGCTCGGGGCCCTGGCCAGGCGGCAGGAACTCTGGGCGAGGCGGCAGAGGGCAGGCGGGCCGCGTGGGGAGTCGGCCCAGTGCCTGTCCCACCCGTGGGTCCTGGAGACAAGGACAGTTTGGGGCCTGGCGCGGCTCTGCAGGGACCTGCTGTGCCAGCCTGGCCGGGCGGTGGCTCGTCCTGAGAGCATTCCGCCACTGCTGGTGGCATGTGCAGGCCACGGTCAGTCTCCCCGAGACGTGTCGCTGGCCCGTGAAGCTGGGAAGTCGTCATTAAATCGCTAACCTGTAAAAACAAAAAAAAAACCTGACAGCTTCCCACCTCACTCAATGAAGAAAGTCTAAGCCTTTAGAAAGGCCTACAATGCCCTATATAATTACCTACAATTAGGCACAATCATTATCCCTTATCTCTCTAACTTACTTTCTAATTCTGGCAATATTCTTCTGGTTCATTATAGTCACAGTGACAGCCTCGCTGTTTCTTGAGAACACCAAGCACACTTCTAACTTAGGGCCCTACATGTAAATAGTCCTTCTGCCTGAAAAGCCCTTCTCGCAGATACGCATATGGCTATTTGTTCACTTCATCAGATCTCTGCTCTATGTTACTTTATCAGTGTTCACTCTACTTAAAATAGCAACACCACACCCCAGACACTTTCTGACTTTTCTTAATAACCATGTTACCGCCCTGACTGGTTTGGCTCAGTGGATAGAGCGTCAACCTGCAGACTCAAGGGTCCCAGGTTCGATTCCAGTCAAGGGCATGTACCTTGGTTGCAGGCACATATCCAGTGGGGAGTGTGCAGGAGGCAGCTGATCGATGTTTCTCTCTATCCCTCTCCCTTCCTCTCTGTAAAAAAATCAGTAAAACATATATTTTTAAAAAATAACCATGTTACCATATGATAAACTATGTATTTTACTTATCAATTAAAATGAAAAGCCAAAACCGGTTTGGCTCAGTGGATAGAGCGTCAGCCTGCGGACTGAAAGGTCCCAGGTTCGATTCCGGTCAAGGGCATGTGCCTGGGTTGCGGGCACATCCCCAGTGGGAGATGTGCAGGAGGCAGCTGATCAATGTTTCTCTCTCATCGATGTTTCTAACTCTCTATCACTCTCCCTTCCTCTCTGTAAAAAATCAATAAAAATATATTAAAAAAATAATAAAAAAAAATAAAATGAAAATCCCATAGGGATTAGAATTACCTATTCTGTGCCCTATATACTCAAACCTGTAACACTTCCTGGCATATAATACATGCTTGAGACTTATTGAAATATTTAGTCCAAGAGGAATAAGTCTGATTATAAAAATAAGTGGTAGGATAAAACAGGAAATGCAAGACATTTCAGTTTATATAAAAAGTTCTTTTGAAAAAAAGGGAATTTTAGCTATTGTTTTTATTCAAATATCGAGGTGTGTTCATTTAACATTTACTAGGTGTTGTAGATAGTTCTGTCTGAACTTCCTAACAAGTCTGGTAGGTGTCACTATTTTACAGATGATGAAACTGAAAATGACAGCAGTCAAGTGATATATCTGAAAGTCACATAGCAAGGATACTGCAAAAAATAAACAAACTCAGGTTTCTTTGATATTACTCTTATAAACTCTCAATATTCAAAGTAGTTTCATGGAATGATATAAATCCAAAATAGGTAAGAGTTCTACATCTGTAGATAAAAAATATTATCTATGAATTTGCTATAAGCCATTTCCTTTGTATGATAGGAAAATGCAGGTGAAGTACTAAGTAAATAAACGTTATTTAATTCAATATTCACAAAATTTAATTTTCTAAGTTTAGTAAGTTAAAATACTGTATCTCAAATAAATTGTTCAAGTAGGTATTAGTCTTCCTTCTTTCATGGTTCAAATGCAATTGGTAACAATAATATAAAAGCAAATTTTCTTCTCACCTTAAAAAATTTAGCCACAATCTATTTTCTACATGGAAAAGTAAGTTATGGGTAATAATCAGTAATAGTCAATGTATACACACACACACGAGTTATGGGTAAATCTGGCTTGGCTTATTTTTGTTAGCTTTTAAAAATAATTATAAGATCGTTATTGAATATTTCATATTGTCTACTTTAACTTTTATTTTTTAAATATATTTTTATTGATTTCAGAGAGGGAGAGGGAGAGATAGAAACATCAATGATGAGAATAATTGATCAGCTGCTTCCTACCCGCCTTCAACTGGGGTCCAAGCCCGCAACCCAGGCAGGTGCCCTGCGAACTGAACTGTGACTTCCTGGTTCACAGGTCGATGCACAACCAGAGCCACCCCGGTTGTGCACCTAAGTATTTATCTTAATACTTAGAACAATCCATGAAGTATATAGAACAATTTTTATATTTTAAAGCTGTGAAAGCCAAAATGCAGGATAAAACTTCTTTAAAATGAAAGAAGTTTTTTTTTTTGGGGGGGGGGGGGGGGAACTAAAAAATAAAAATATTTTATTATAATTCAACCATTTATGGACCATATTTCCATAAAATACAGCAAAACTGCAATAATATCAGCATCGTAAAACAAGATTCTATATTCATATTAAAATCTAACATTTTTATTATAAAAGGTTCTAATAAATTGTAAAAAAACTACACAAGTCTAAAAAATGGGGTGTGTGCCGTCTTGGAGCAGTCTGTACCTTCCTCGCCCCCCCCACCCCACCCCCCAAGGCATGTTCTTTGCCTTTCTTTCCCTTAAGCTCCAAGGGCCCTTCTTTTGCCTCTGCAACTTGTTTCCTGAGTCCATGCAGCCCCCGCAGGTTCACTTGTTCCACAGGCTCACTTCTACCCCTGTGATTTTCTAAATAGGCTTTTGTTTGCATTTGGGAAAAAAGAGGTCAAAACAGTAACAACTAGAAAAGGAACAAAGGAAGCACTATATAGGATACTAAAGATTATAGGTGGCAATAGCAAATGTATGATTTTTATTCAGATTGGCAACTGGACCTCAGCCAGTGTACTCAGTGGTTGAGCGACCACCTATCAGAACACATGCTTGGGTTTCTGGGCTCTATCCACAGTGGGGGACTGGCTGGAGGCAGCCAATCAATGTTTCTCTCTCATCATTGATGTTTTTTCCTCTTTCCCTATTCCCTTCCTCTCTGAAACCAATAAAAATGTGTGTGTGTGTGTGTGTATAGATAGATTTAGATATAGATTAGTGTTTGGAAAAAGATAAATGGTGCTTTAAAAACTTAAAGATTTGTTCTGGTAGAAGTAAAAGTTCACTGGAACAATTAATGAGTGAATTAGTGATAATTCACCTAAGGCTTGGGCAGAAATTCACCGTTTTACAATCTATAATCTATGTAAATTTACCATAATTAGACTGCCTTTTTGGTTTCCACAGTACTATTCAGAGAGGTAACTAGGTCTTGTTAAGCAAAAAGAATATATTAAGCAATCTTTTTTGTCTGGTAGTTACCAAATATTTATGAAAGTAATAAAACTACATTCATTTAAAAATTATGATCTAGAGTATTTAATAATTCAGACTAGCCTTTCCTATTAAGGAAATCAATGAGATTTTGCTGTTATTTCTCTTTTCCCCTGAAGAGAAAATGAATCCTTCTTGGAAATGTTTCCTTGTAATAATTCCCAGTATCACTCAAGAAGTTAACACTTCCTCAAGAAGGGAGAAGTCCTCTTTAAGAATAAGAATTCTGCTATGGAAATAAGATTAAGATATTATTTTGCCTTTCTCTTAGTCTAACAAAATGCACTTAAATCATTAAAATGTTCCCAATTTATATGATGTTTTAGACATTTGGTAAGCACATGGTATGCTATAAAATTTTAGCCTATAGGAGCTTTAAAAGCCCCCCAAAAACTTTTATCAGAATATGAAATACCACAAGAGTTTTAAGTACACTTCTATAAGACTAAGTAAAATTAAGTGAACATTCTACTTCCTTCTCAAGCAGAGCACATAATTTCAATAAATCCTTTCATAATTTTACATTAACCATTAGGCAGAAAGAACACGTTCTGTTGAAGAAATTCATAGTTCAAGCTAAATGTTTGATTGCTAATACATTTCATGTTCTGAATCCAAGCTATCTAATAATAGGGTAATATGAAAACTGGCTGGGACGCCGTCACATAACGGCCAATCAGGAGGCTGTGTGCTCAGCAGGAGCGGATAGGCAGGGACTTGCAGCATCGGTGGGTGGGCCACCTGTGCCGGCCCAGGGACGTGACATTCACGTCCCTGCCCCTGGCAATGGGCCTGGGATATGAGGCTCGCGTCCCTGCCCCTGGCAATGGCAACGGGCCCCGGATGTGAGGCTCGCATCCCTGCCCCCGGCAACGGGCCCAGGACATGAGGCTCATGTCCCTGCCCCCGGCAAAGGGCAAATAGCAATATTAAAAATATTTCCTCTTGCCGAAACCGGTTTGGCTCAGTGGATAGAGCGTCAGCCTGCGGGCTGAAAGGTCCCAGGTTCAATTCCGGTCAAGGGCATGTACCTGGGTTGCGGGCATATCCCCAGTGGGAGATGTGCAGGAGGCAGCTGGTCGATGTTTCTCTCTCATCGATGTTTCTAACTCTCTCTCCCTTCCTCTCTGTAAAAAATCAATAAAATATATATTTTTTTTAAAAAAAATTTCCTCTAGTTAATTCCCTTTTAACATGCACGGATTTTGTGCACTGGGCCACTAGTCTATAATAATATAAGTGTAATACACTAATTAGACCGGACATCCTTCTGAACGTCCTTCCAGACGAAGCCGGGGCTGCGAGGGAAGCCCAGGTCCCAGGTGCCAGAAGGAAGCCGTTGCCGGCAGCCAGGGGAACGAAAGCCTACTCTTCCACAAATTTTGTGCATCAAGCCTCTAGTGCTACATAATTTGTATGCTTTAAGAACTCTAGTTATCTTTAAATTCTTTCTTCCTCCCCTCATCATGACAAATTTGTTAAAGATAAATTTTTGGTTTACTAGATGAAAAGGCATTAGTGCTTAAGAGAAATAATCCTCTGAGTCAATCTAACATCCCACGGAAGACCCTCAAATTTCAGTTTAAGAAACACTAGTCCTGAGTATTTCAGAGTAAAACCCAAATCGATAAACTCTATCTGTACATTATACACAAAAATACTGCTACTGTCAAAAATGTTTTATCAAGAATTTTACTGACAGCATTTAAAAAAACAAGAAATCATTAGACAATGAAAGACAAACATTGTAACACAGAGACAGGTCAGCACACAATACACCATTTTTTAATGTCCGATTCAGGACATTAACACTATGTTACCTGTATTCCTCGCAACAACTTCTCTATCCTCTCACAGTTGAGAATCAACACCTGGTTCTACTTTCTTCAAGTAGTATTATTACATTTAAATGCTATTCTATAAGAAGCAAGTCATTTCCAATATAAGCACCATTGAGTATTTCATCCCATACACAGGAAATAATCCTGCAAATTTTACAGGAGGATTCCTGGGAAGGCACTTAAAGCTAACTAATTAAAGAACCACAATATTTAGACCTCTTTTTTATAATGCAGGTTCCTTAACACTGCCCTCATGTTTCCCAATAGATCAAATGATGTTCAAATGTAAATTAAGAAAGTTAAGACAAGAGGGGACAGCCTACAGCCTGACTGATACATGAGGCAGAGTAAATTTGCCTCCAAAGTAAGTGAACGTTATGACTCTAAGGAGGTAAGAGAACTAGAAGGAGCAGAGAGTAAAGCAGGCATGGCCTGGGTAGGATTGGGCTCTTGACTTAAGGGAACCAAGTTTCATTTTAGTTTTCAGATTCAAAAAGTATTCAAGGTATCTTTGGGTAAGTCAGCAAAGTAAACAGTTTCATATATATGCATTTTTTAAAATGTCATCTATAACTTTTAAGTGTTTCTTTACTCAAAGAGTGAAGATGACAAAGACATTACCATTAGTTCCGGCTATAAAATGACAACTGGAGCCCTGAGCGGTTTGGCTCAGTGGATAGAGCATTGGCCTACGGACTAAAGGGTCGCAGGTTCGATTCTAGTCAAGGGCATGTACCTTGGTTGCGGGCACATCCCCAGTAGGGAGTGTGCAGGAGGCAGCTGATCGATGTTTCTCTCTCATCGATGTTTCTAACTCTCTATCCCTCTCCCTTCCTCTCAAAAATATCAATAAAATATATCTTAAAAAAACATGACAACTGGTATGATTTCACTTAAATTATATATTTTGGAACTCAGCAAAAATGGGCAATATCCTTCAAGTTCAGCAATTGTGCCTTGGAGATAAGAGTCAAATTATAAAGACTCAAATGTCCAACAATCTAAATTATTTACTTATAATAAACCTGGTATTAAAATATCACTTATGTTAAATCATAATACTGTTGGTATGTTCAGTTCTAGTGCGTGATTCTAATACTTAAAAATTGTTTTCCGGCCCTGCCGGTGTGGCTCAGTCAATTTGGTACATGGTACATCCCATGTACCAAAAGGTTGCCAGTTTGATTCCCGGCCAGGGCACATGCCCAAGTTGCAGCCTCAATCCTGGGTAGGGGGTGCGCAGGAGGCAGCTGATTGATGTTTCACTCTCACATCAGTGTTTCACTTTCTCTTTCCCTTTCTCTCTCTAAAAAAAATTTTTTTTTAAACATCAATGTTTTTTTTCCCATTATTACATCAGTGTTTGACTAAGTAATTTCATTAAGAAGTAAAACAGCAGTTTCTCCCAGCTTATTAACAAAAACACAAACCAACCATAAAAACCTTTAAAATGCTATTATTTTCCCTTAAGTAATCAATACTAAAAATCACTCATTAAATAAATTCACCACCAAAAATAAACCTTCAGCTTAAATCCCAATAGAAATGGCCTTATGAAAAAATATTGTTTACTTTCTCCACTCATACAAAGAAACTAGAAATGTTATTGAAATTGTGACTGAACTGTGAACAATTTTCATATCACTGAGCTATCGGGTGGTTTGAAATGGAATGTACCTCTGTTCTGCTACTAGTACAAAACAATGCCTTTTATGTGAATTAGAAAAGACTGTCCTTTTGTCAAGATACTTCATTGCCAAAAGTCAGAAAACTGTGACTGTACTAATGTAAATGGCATCCTTGAGTTGTGTACAATTATGCTCTCTCATAATTCCTTATTCTGTTATCTTCTTTTCCTATATATATCTTCACTAAGTCTACAACATCAGAACTACGGTTCTCTTAAAGAGAAACAGAAAGGGCCCTCAATACAACTCCCAATAACACAAAATGACAGTTAAAGAGATCATACATATGCCATTAATAGCAACAATAATGATAAGACTTAAATATTCATCTTAATTCTCTCATAAGGCTATCTCATTTGTCTGATTCTGAGATCATTAATATATGAGCCTTGCTCTTTCAAATATAAATGGTACTTTTAAACTGACAGAATACAGAAAACTTAAAATTCACATTAAGAATAGACAGGCAATGCTGATACGCTTATTGACAATACTAGCTAATGGTTGGAAAACAAAGTAACTGGACATCATCTTTCCAATTCCAAACTTTTCAGATAAAGTATGTGCATAGGACCATGGCAGCTTTCACAGAAAACCAGAGCTGAAAGTTGGAGCACTTCCAATATCCAAAAACGTATTAGCTGCATCAGAAAATCATTATCCCAGAAGTCAAGGCCAAGAAATATTCTTCTTAGTTGTGCAGAGATGAATACATTAAGCCATACCATCAGATTACATTGCCAAATATTAAGGTTATTTAAAATCTTTATAATTCCACAAATTCATGGTGAATAGAACCTCTAAATTTCAAGAATTAAAATTTACAAAAATAAATACCACTCTGACACTCAAGGGACATCTTCATTTTAAGGCCTTTATCACAAATCTGAATCTTTATTGTTCTGAAATAAATGTTATCAACATAACTCAAAACAAAAACTCCAATATTCAGTCTTAGAAGAGGTGTGGCACAAGGCCCATCACATGTAACAAGAAAACTTCCTTTAAAAAAAGAAAAAGAAAAGAAAAAAAAATACTATGAGAAGTCTTTCATATGAATAAAAATGCACCCTTGGATTTTTTTCCTCAGCTCATTAGCTTGTATGCACGTAGGAATCAAAAGGTTTGCATTTTCTTCACAATAGTTCTTGCTATGATATTTGACGGACTTTCTGCCACTCAACAAATTCATCAAGAAGAACAGGCCCTAGAAATAAAGGAACATTTTCTGTTAGAATTCAGTGAACTCTTCTCTCTAACTATAAAACAAACTCCCCACAAGCTCTGTGATAACAAGGAACTGATCCTTCCCTTTTTCAAGTGTTTTGTTTCCAACTGCCCTCTTCTACTTAGTGCTGCCTTAGCTTTTTCTCTTTTTACATAAGGGACTTTTTTCACAATTGGTATCTGTAGCACTTCCTTCTCAAGGATTGTGTTTCGCAAACTCTACAATAACTAAATCAATGTTAACCTAGCCCTTTTTCCAACTGCCCATAGAATTTGCCATTAAATTATTTAAAAATCTGAAAAGTGTTAAATGTAGTATTTCTATGCTACCTCACCAATAAGTATATAAGCTTGTTGAAGGGGTAGCCATAATACAGATTTATATGGTTCCAGTATCAGGACCTAGTAAAAATCTGCATACAAAGTAAGTGCCTAATAAATACCCGATCTAAGAACTATTCTAAAAAGACATTTTTATAATACAGGGGGTTCAAACTCATTTACCTATAAAAGCCAACCAGGGAGGCAAAGTAAACAAGCTCAGTGTTTACTTTATTAAATGCAGGAAAACACTGCCACGAAGAAACATGATTGCCCTATTTTTCTGAAAATGCACAACCCTATGGTAGTCTCTATTTTTCTCATGCTTTTGAAAGACTGTAAGATAAATAGCAAACAAACACAATCATAAATGGCAACTGAAAAGCACCCTAGTTGTTGGCATAGCAAGAAAACTGGAAAGCAAGTCCAACATGAGCCACTACTTGGCTCTAGCTACTAATTCCTATGAAAGTTTTGTCAGATTTTAGAAAAAGCTTTCAAGTAAGTATCATAAGGTTTTTCTATTATAGCTGATGGTTTTTCTTCCCTAGTTTTTTAAATCACTGTACTTTTCTTCCATAGAAAAATGCCAGGAAAGGCAGAAATGAAGAATTTTAGCTTCTAGATACAAAAATTGTAATTTAAATTAAGCTTTATAATGCTGTTACTGAGAAATTAAAAATATTTCATTTATCAGCATAGATTTTGTAATACTGCTCAATCTAAGCTCTCTCCCTACCTTCTACACCTGCCTCCTCCCACATGATTAAATACTAAAAATTACTGCTACAAAGTTAAAATCGTTTATGGTAATGCTACACAAATGCGTATTCTCATTTAGTAGTTTAAAAATTTTATTTTCACAGGAAAACATTATACTTACAAGCACCATCTTCATCATAGTTACTAAGATCAGCATGGACTGTTCTGCTGAATTCTAATACATTGTACCACTGATCTTTATTCATAACACGATACTTTGATTGCTGAAGAAAATGATATAAATATTTGGATTATAGAACATGCATTATTTATTAGGGCTTGACTTCAATAAATCTAGTTATGTTTTATAATTTGGTTTTTCTAAACATCTATTGTTTTTTAAATTGTGTTTTTAAATCCTCAGGGCCCTGGCCTATGTTGCTAGGTGGTTAGAGCATCGGCCTGAGCATCACAGAGTTACAGGTTTGATTTCCAGTCAAGGGCACATACCTGGGTTGCACATTTGATCCCTGGCCCCGGTCAGGCATATGCAGGAGGTAGCCAATCAATGTGTCCCTCTCACTTCGATGTTTTCTTTTCTTTCTCTCCTTCCCTTCATTCTTCCCTCCCTCCCTCCCACTCTCTATAAAAATCAATGGAAAAAATATCCTTGGGTGAGGATTTACCAAAAAAAAAAAAAAAGAGCACCAACTTATTTTTTCCTTATTTTTCTTTCATTTTTCAAGAATACAAGCACATCAGGGTACTATTTTTTATCTATGCATATACTTGTGTAACCACACATGAGATCAAGATATACAACATTCTCTGCAACCAGTAAGTTCCCTCGTGTGACTTTTCCCAGTAACTCATTTCTTTGCATGAGATTTATTATTTAGCCACTTTCTGAAGTTGGCTTCTTTGGCGGCATTGGAAAGACTATAGGCATGGGTTCAAATCTCACTTCTGCCCCTTATAAGTGACCTTAGGAAGTTATGTACCAATAGAAGCCATCTCCTCATTTGTTAATGGGGATAAAATATAATTCAAAATGGTATTATAAAGATTTTAAAAGAGCCCTCGCTGGTGTGGCTCAAGTTGGTTGGAGCATCATCCCATATACCAAAAGGTGGTGGGTTTGATTCCCAGTCATGCCTGGGTTGTGGGTTCCATCCCTGGTCAGAGTGTGTTCAGGAGGCAATGGATCAATGTTTCTCTCCTTTTCTCTCAAATTAAAAAAAAACCAAAAACAACAATAAATAAAAAGATTTAAAAAGATAGTATGGGAAGCACCCTCTGCTGGATAACAAGTGTTTGAAAATATTTAGTTCTTTCAGTTCCCTTTAGGGGTGAGTATTTTTATATTCAGTCATTTTTATTTTTGTCAAAACTACTGACAGGAGGAAGATTGATAATATCCACCAAAAACATCAACTTTATTAAGCTTAAATATTTAAGTGTGTACAAAACCGATTCACATAAGGCCTTTTCATACCATTGTTTAACACAAGCTTTAAACAAAACTACTTTGGGGAACTTGCTATGATAAACAATTAACTTTTTGAGAAATTATTTTCAAAGCAAAAGCAGAAGGATCTGTAATTCAAGGAATGGTGAGAACCATATCAAAAAAACTGAAATTGAAAAGGCACAAAAACAGAAAAGCAAAAAAAAAAAAAGCATGAAAAAAAAGAATAGTATCTTCTTAAAACCACTGCCTATAGTAGGTGCTATGATAAGCCTTCTAAAAGAATACTTTCTTCATAAATTCAGCATATGTTTTCAGTAATCAGTACAATTCAGTACACCATTATAGCCACTGTCATATTTATGGACATCAAATATTAAAAGCTTTATTTGAACTTTTTAAATTGAGTCCAAGTGAAAAGTTGTATTACTATACTTGGTTCTTATGTGGATTTCAGCCTAAGACCCTGTGTAACAGAAAGAAACCTGATTTAGAAGCTTGAGATTTATACACTAATATCAATTTTCTCCTGCCAAAAGCCCAAGAAACTATTTTGTCTGAAGACTGCGCTAAAATTATTTCTTGAAGGTTTATTTTTTTAATGGAGGGCAGGAGTAAAATAAATATGTACAGAATATATTATTTAACATGAACTTGGGTCTAAAAATGAAAGTAGGTATGTAAACATTTTAACAAATTTTCTACTAAAGCAAATATTTTTAAAGGTATAATATTAAAAATCTATTTGCTTTTCCTCAATTAAAGGTATGTTTTCAATCAGATTAAATTTTAAAATAATATTTTAAAAATAAAAAAAACATACATACCTCCAGGTACTGGTAAAATACTGAAAACAGTGGCCATGTCCTCCCAAGAAGAAGAGCTAACATAGATTTAGCAGTATCAATGTCAAGGCTTCTCTGATCTTTATCCTAAAATATATAAGTCAAAAATTTTTTCCTAAGTGTGGCGTCAAGATCGAAAAAATATTAAAGTCACAAAACATGGATATTCCACTTACCCTTGCAAAATCAAAGGCATATCTGTAGATATTCTTAAACGAAGAAATATCGTTCAACTGTGAGCGCAAAAAGTCAAATTTGTTCTGTAATTTTTCTGTGCAGTCACACCTTAAATTTAAAAAAATTAAACAGATTATGTAATAAAGAAAAGTTAATAAAAAGCACCTTTAGAGGGCCTAAAACAGCGGTTCTCAACCTGTGGGTCGCGACCCTGTTGGGGGGTCGAACGACCCTTTCACAGGGGTCGCCTAGGACCATATATAATTACATATTGTTTTTGTGATTAATCACTATGCTTTAATTATGTTCAATTTTTAACAATGAAATTGGGGGTCACCACAACATGAGGAACTGTATTAAAGGGTCTCGGCTTTAGAAAGGTTGAGAACCATTGGTCTAAAAGGATGCATTAAGAAAAAAAGTAAGAGCAATAGAATATGAAGTTATTAGGTTTACAATTCTGATTCAAAATTTACTATAACAAATAAACAACCCTGTTGCCTTGTATCTACCAATGCAATAAAAAACACTCACACACACACACACACACACACACACACACGGAAACCAACAACAGTTCAATTCAAATGACATTTCTTTAAAAAAAGAAAAACAACAAACTCAATAAAAAAATCTTAATAAAATTACAATTGTCTCTTAAAGAGAGATGTATTAAAATGTGCTTTTACCACATAATGTTAGCAAATGCCAGAAAAAATGAAATTAATCAGGCCTCTGTCACATATTTCAGTGGAAAGTTCTTAGGCACCAACTTGGTGAGAGATTAGCCATGAGTGGTTTCAAAAGTTGAAGATATTACACTGAGAAAATTAAAATTAATACATTATGTTAGTGGTTCAGTCATAAATTCAGATTCCTAAATTTTTAGTCAACAAAAAATAGAGGAACATCAGTGGCAGCACCTGCTTTCAAATGCAGTCCATACTTATGCAAACGAATGCAAAAAGTTATATATGTCATTTCTAGAGATAAGACATTAAATATAAGAAGCTAAATAAATTTTTTGATTTTTACTGGGTTGATATATCCCACTGTTTAGCAAGAAGCAAGGAGACAAAGCCTTTCACAATTGGCCCAAATTTCCTGTTACATCTCCCGGCAGGTCCCAGTACCTTTCATGTGCTCTAGATATATTTCATTTATCATTCCCAAATGCCACAACTATGCTTCAGTACATATTATTTCCCTATACTTGAAATATTGTTCCAACATCTTCACTAAATATTATTCATCAAAACCCCACTCACATTTTGCCATATCTGAGAGACCTGACTCCCTTCAATCAAATTAGTTGTGCTATCTATTGTGACCCATTCAAAACTGAAATTTTAGTACTCATCATATAGGATAGATACCTAGCATTCTGAGATTTAACTGAGACTTTCACTATAGTAAATCAATAATGTGATATGGTAACTTATAATTCTGTTAAGGTATATATATTTTAAATAAATTTGTATGTTACTTAAATCTTGCATTCCTAGAATAAGCCAAAGTTGGTCGTATTACCAGTTAATACATTGCTAATTTTTTTCTATGTTCCTAAGTGAAGCTAGCTTATAAATTTCATTTTATCACATTCTTCTTGCTAGTTTTGATAACAAGCTTACAACTTAAGCCTCAGAAAATAAAATGAGTATTACTACCCTTTATTTTGTTTTCTGAAAAAGTTTACTGAACACACTGGAAAGAGCATTTATTCAAACTCAGGTGAAAACAACCTGGGCATTTTCACTGAAGAAAGGACTTTTAACCAGTAAATCGGCATCTTTAATGGTTATAGGACCATTCAGATTTTCTATTTCTTTTTCAATCACTTTTGGCGACTTATTTATATTTCTGATAACTTGTTTATTTCGTACAATTTTATTTAATATGTCAATTAAACTTATTTACAAAAATTTATAATATATATTATAATTTGCCTTCTCTTTGATTTTCCAGACCATCTTTCAAGAATTTCTTAATTCTCTCAATTTTAGCGTTGCTTTTTATTTTACTAATGTCTGGACATCTTCTCATCCCTCTTTGCCTCTTTCTTTGAGTTCTTTTTCTAAATTCTTAAATTAGAAATGAGCTCATTTGGTTTCAGGCTTTTTCTCTCTTAAGGCTATAAATTTCCCTCTAAGTATAAATTTAGCCTCAGCCACAGTTTTGATAAGTATCATTGCTTTGATTATTCATTTGTAAATGACACCTTGCTGCGTGATTTCAGAAAAGTGATATAAAAGTCTTATTAGAATAGGTTTAAGAGAGAATAAGAGAAGAACTGAAGAAAGTAAGTATAGACAAATGCTTTCAAAGAGTTTGGTCCTAAAGGGGGGACTGAGAAAAGAAGAACCAACTAGAGTGGGATTGAGGGGTTGGGAGGAGAGGGGAAAGGGAAGCATAAAGTTTTGCTTTAAAAAAAAATAGATAAAGGAAAAAACTTCGGCTTCCAGCAAGGTGAAATGTACTTTTCCCTATCTATCCTACAAATTTAACCAAAAGTAACAATTATATATAAAACAAGCATAAGAAGATTTTTTTAAAAATATATTTTATTGATTTTTTACAGAGAGGAAGGGAGAGAGATAGAGAGTTAGAAACATCGATGGGAGAGAAACATCGATCAGCCGCCTCCTGCACATCTCCCACTGGGGATGTGCCCGCAACCCAGGTACATGCCCTTGACCGGAATCGAACCCGGGACCCCTCAGTCCGCAGGCCGACGCTCTATCCACTGAGCCAAACCGGTTTCGGCATAAGAAGATTTTTGAGGAACATGACAATAGTGAGTTCCCTTTCTGTCTCATGTATCCCAGACTTGGAACTAGAGTCAGCAAACCAAAAATGCCAATGGGCAGACAAAAAAACAACAAATAAACAAACGAAAAACACATACACCAGCTTTCCCTCTAGCCAAACAAAAAGGAGCTTAGCAAGGCAGAAAAGTTTTAGGGAGAAAAAACCCCAAAACCAACACATTCTTTTTCAGTCAAACATCACAGAAAAGAGTGGCTCAAGCCCCACCAATGCCAGCAAAGACTGAAAGGTCCACTCTCACCAGTATATAAGGATGCTGTCCTCTCAACTCCAGCAGTGCCAATGGAAACCACATGGGGAACATGGACTTCTACTCCTGCCAGGTAATAAGGAGCCGCCAATCCTCCTCTGCCCTTGGGTCAGAGCCAGGGCTTTCACCATCACTGCAGGAACAAGGTCACCGCCCTAGCAGTGTTACCAGGGACTTGGTGGGGTACAAGAAGGTATCAGTGAAGGCCTAGTTGGTGACCTGGAACTCTCACGCCTGCTAACACTAATGAGGACCTCCCTCCTCAGAGTCAATGGAGGAAGAATAAGGAACTTCAATTTCTATCTGCACCTGGAAGTAATGAGGCAGTGGTCCCCACTTCTGCCAAAGTGTGTTAAAGGAAGCTAGCTAAAACAGAGAGTTTAAATAAAATCCAGAGTTTCATGAGTATAATAGTCAAAATTTCCAGGTTTCAATAAAAAAATAAAATAAAAATGCTTCAATAATCAATTATGAACACAATAAGACAATTGAAAATAGAAAGCCTCAGCAAAGAAATATAAAGTCTGAAAAAAAAATTATGTAAAAAAGCAAATGGTAATTTTTAAATTGTAAAATACAGGACAGACTTAAGTCCTTTACATTAAATGTAAGTAGCCTAAATATTAAAATTAGAAGACAGAGATGGACAGAGTGCATTAAAAACACACACACACACACACACACACACACACACACACACACACAAAAAAAACCCAACTATATGCTATCTAGAAAAAAGAAACTGACTTCAAATATAACAACATAGGCAGACTGAAAGTGAAAGAATGGAAAATGAGCTCTGGCTGGTTTTTCTCAATGGTTAGAGAGCATTGGCCCCTCAGACCAAAGGGTCACGGGTTCTATTCCCAGTCAAGGGCACATACCTCGGTTGCAGGTTTGATCCCCACCCCGGATGAAGCCCATGAGGGAGGCAATCAGTCAATTTATCTCTCTCACATTAATGTTTCTCTCTCCCCGCCCCTCCTTCCCCCTTTCCACTCTCTCTAAAGATCAATGGGAAGAAATATCCTCAGGTGAGGATTAAAAAAAAAAAAAAAAAAAAAGAAAATGACATTGTGAAAACAGTCAAAAGAAAGAAGGAGTGATTATATTAATACCAGCTAATGCAGAGTTCAGAACAACAAATTATCAGAACAAAGTGGAACATTACATAATGATTTAAAAAAGGTTAAGTCCTGGCCAATGTGACTCAGCTGATGGAGTGCTGTCCAGGACACTCAAGAAGTAGTGGGTTCGATTCTGGTCAGGGCCCATGCAGGAAGCGGCCCATCGATATTTCTCTCTCAAATATTTCTCTCACCAAAAAATCAATTAAAAAATTTTAAAAGATAAATAAAAAGGGTTAATCTGTCAAGACATAACAATCTTAAATGTGTATACACCAAACAAGAGTTGCAAAATATATGAAACTTGAACTTTTAGAATTGAAAGGAGAAATAAACAAACCCATAATTATAGCTAGAGATTTCAATACCCCTATCTCAGCAACTGACAGTACATCAGCAAACATAAAGAAGAATTCAGCAACACTATCAACCAACAGGACCTAATTGACAATAATAGAACACTTCACTCAATGACAACAAAATATTCTTTCCAAGTGTCCCAGAACATAAGCCAAGATAGATCATATCCTGAGACATAAAGCAAACATAAACAGATAGGAAAGAGTTGAATCATACAGAATATATTCTCTCACCAAAATGAAATTAAAGTAGAAATAACAAAGATAAAACAAAACCTCTAAACACTTAGAAAATAAACAGCAAAGTTCCAAATAATCCACAGATGAGAGCATGTCTCAATGAAAACCAAAAAATATGTTAAAGTGAATGAAAGCAAAAACACGACACATCAAATTTTGTGAGACACAAAGCAGTACCAAGGGGAATATTTATAGTACTAAATACAAACATTAGAAAAGAGAAAAAGCCTCAATTAATAAATAGCTACCAACTTTAGAACCTAAAAGAAGAGCAAAATAAACCTAAAGCAAGCAGAAGAAAGTAAATAATTAAGAGCAGAACTTGATAAAATTGAAACAGAAAAATAAGAGAGAAAAATCAATGAAACAAAGAATTGAGTTTTTTGGAAAAGATCAATATTATCTAGCATGAATGACAAAGAAAAAAAGAGAAGATAAAAATTACCAACATGAATGAAACAAAGAGTATCATTATAGACTTGCAGATATAAAAAGAATATACATTTGATGACATAGATGAAATGGAGCAATTCCTTAAGAAACAAAACTATCACAACATACACAATATGAAGTAAATAATTTGAGTAGCACTATAATTAATAAAGAAATTTAGTTCAAATTTTTAAAACTTCTAAAAAAGAAATCAATGTGAGAGAGAGACATCAACTGATTGCCTCTCACACCCTCCCCAGCTGGGGCCAGGGAACAGATAAGAGCCTGCAACCGAGGTACATGCTGCTCTTGACTGAAATCAAACCTGAGACTCTTTGGTCCATGGGTCAATGCTGTAACTACTGAGCCAATAAAGCCAGTATTACCTTGACATCAAAACCAGACAAAGACAATATTAAAGAAAGAGAAATTATCACTAGAAAAAAAACTATGTAATTATGTATGATTAGAGGCCCGGTGCACAAATTCGTGTACCAGTGGGGTCCCTCAGCCTGGCCTGCAGAATCAGGCCAAAACCGGCTGTCTGACATCCCCCAAGGGGTCCCGTATTGCGAGAGCAGGCCAGGCTGAGGGACCCCACCAGTGCACAATTGGGGCTGGGAAGAGAAGTGGGAGGTTGGCCAGCTGGGGAGGTTTTGTGGGAGGGCTCCAGGGCTTCTCTGGCTCATCTCGCTCAGTCCCGATCAGCCTGACCCCAGCAGCAAGCTAACCTACCAGTCAGAGCATCTGCCCCTGGTGGTCAGTGCACGTCAGAGCAAGCAGTTGAGAAGCCTTTGCATATCATTAGCATATTACACTTTGATTGGTTGAATGGTCGATTGGACACTTAGCATGTTAGGCTTTTATTATATAGCATGATGGATGTAAACTAGACTTATAGTGGTGATCATCTATATATATGTTAAAGCCTAAGTGACCATTTGACAGGTAGCTATGACATGCACTGACCACCAGGGAGCAGACACTCAATGCACAGGCATGGAAACATGGAACAGACTGATCAATCTCAGAGGGAAGGAAGGAGGAGGGCGGGAAGAGGTTAACCAAAGATCTTATATGAATACTAGAGGCACAGTGCATGGATTTGTGCACCGTTGGGGTCCCTCAGCCTGGCCTGCAGGGATTGTGCTGGAAGAGAGCGCAGGCCAGGTTGAGGGACCCCACCAGGCCTCTGCTCTTGCAATATATACAAATATTGAATCTCTATGGTGTATACTGAAACTGATACATGTCAATTATATCTAAATAAATAAGTAGGAAAAATAAAGAAAAAGAACATTACAGACCCTTATCTCCTATGAATCCTTAACAAAATGTCAGCAACTATAATTTAGCTATATAAAAATAATTATACACCATGAAAAAGTGGCATTTATTCCAGGTATGCAAGGTTGATTCAATATTCAAAAATCAATGTAACCACATATTAACAAGATAAAAAAGAAAAACTACATTTGATTAATGCAAAAAAGCATTTAAAATATTTAACATCCATTCCAAAATTACAAAAGAAAAACAGAAATAGAAGATAACTCCCTCAACCTGATAAAGAACATCTACAAACAACCTGTAGCTAACACACTTAATAGTGATACACTAAATGTTTTCCCTCTAAGATGGGGAGCTAGAAAGGATGTCCACTCTCGCCACACTACTCAACATAGTGGTAGAAGTTCTAGCCCATCTAATATGTGAAGGGAAGGGAAGAAAAGACACACAGTCAAAAATAAATACATAAATAAAACTCTCTATTTCCCTATTTTATGACATAACCATATGACATGATTGTGTAGAAAATCTAGGGAATACACAAAAAAACTTAGAAAAAGTGTGTTCAGCAAGGCCACAGGATACAAGACAAACATACAAAAAAATCCATTGTACTTCTATATATCCTATATAATAAAACCCTAATATGCAAATCAACTGAACGGCAGAAAAATCGGTCACTATGATGTGCACTGACCACCAGGGGGTAGACACTCAACACAGGAGCTGCCCCCTGGTGGTCAGGGCGTTCCCACAGGGGGAGCTCCACTCAGCCAGAAGCCGGGCTCACAGCTGGCAGCTGGTGAGCACAGTGGCGGTAGCAGGAGCCTCTCCCCCTTCCACGGCAGTGCTAAGGACCCGAAGGGGTCCTGGACCATGAGAGGGCACAGGCCAGGATGAGGGACCTCCCCCTTTCCCCCGTGCACGAATGTCGTGCACCAGGCCTCTAGTTAGTAATAAACATGTAAATGCTGAAATTAAAAAAATACTACTACTTACAGTGGCTCAAAATACAAATAAAATATTTAGATGCAATTCTAAGAAAACATGTACAGGACTTGAATGCTCTAAACCAGTGATGGCGAACCTATGACATGCGTGTCAGAGGTGACACACGAACTCATTTTTTTGGTTCATTTTTCTTTGTTAAATGGCATTTAAATATATAAAATATATATCAAAAATATAAGTCTTTGTTTTACTATGGTTGCAAATATCAAAATATTTCTATATGTGGCACGGCACCAGAGTTAAGTTGGGGTTTTACAAAATGCTGACACGCCGAGCTCAAAAGGTTCGCCATCACTGCTCTAAACTACAGAAGACTGATGAAAGAAATCAAACACCTAAAAAAAGGAACCATATCTATTTTCTATGCATTAGAAGATTCAAATAGTAAAGATGTCAATTCTCCCCAAATTCATATGCTGTTTAATCAAAATCTTGGTAAAATGTCTTTGTAGATATAAAGGAGCTGGAATAGCTATAACGGTTTTAAGAAAAGATGAATTGGTGTAAGTGATTTCAAGATTTAGTATACACAAGAATATACAATGCGAAAAGACAGTCTCCTCAATAAATGCTAGGAAAACCGAAGAGACACATGCTAACCAAACAACAAACACAGCTGCTCTGGCTCAGTGGTTGGCCGGTAGACTGAATGGTCCCAGGTTTGATTCCGGTCAGATATGTCTCTCTCACATCGATGTTTCTCTTTCTCTGTCTCTCCCCTCCCTTCTACTCTAAAACCTGAAAAATCATAAAACTCCTAAAAGAAAATGTAGGCAGTCAACATCAGTCTTAGCAATATATCTATTTTTGTTAATCCTCACCCAAAGACACTTTTCCATTAATTTTTAGACAGCGTGGAAGGGAGGAGGAGAGCCAGAACATGTGATACATATATAAACTGGAATATTACTCAGCCATTAAGAAAAGATGAAATTACTGCCATTTGTGACAACATGATGGATCTTGAGAATATTACACCAAGTGAAAAAGTGATATATAAGTCTGAAAGCAAAAAATGAACACGACAGACAACATTATGGTAATTACCAGAGGGAAAGGGAATTGGGGGGTGGGGGGGAATAGTAAAGGGTAAAGGAGGTCAAATATATGGCAACTGAAAAAGATTTAACTTTGGGTGGTAAATACACAATTCAAGATACAGATTATGTATTATGGAATTGTACACTTAAAACCTCTATTATTATATTAACCAACTAGAGGCCTGGTGCACGAAATTCGTGCATGGGTAGGGTCCTAGCCAGCGATCAGTGCCGATTGGGGCCTTCCAGCTGTCAGCTGGGGCCTTCCTTCTGGGTACCAGCTGCTGGCCAGGGCCTTCCTTCCCCCAGCTGCCGGCTGCCGGCTGCAGCCTTTCTTCATTCTGTGCCGCCCCCTGGTGGTCAGTGCACATTATAGCGCGTGATTGAACTCCGGGGTGCATTTTGCATATTAGCCTTTTATATAAAGAGATGTCACTCCAATAAATTTAATTTAAAAAAATGTTTTTAAATCCTCATCCAAGTATATTTTTTCCATTGATTTTCAGACAGAGTGAAAGGAAGGGAGAAAGGGGCCGGGGGAGAGAAACACATGGAAGTGAGAGAGACACATCAATTGGTTGCCTCCCACACATGCCCTAACCAGGGCCGGGGATCGAAACAAATGTTCTCAGGTTCAATTATCAGTCAAGGGCACGTACCTTGGTTCAAAACAGAACTACCATTGGACCCAGCAATTCCACTTCTGGGTATTTATCCAAAGAAAACACTGATTTGTTTAAAAGATTTATGCAATCTTTTGATCACTGCAGCATTATTTACATAGCTAAGGTATAGAAGCAATCTAGATGCCTGCTTCCGGAGACTCTCAGTCCCCTCAGCCCCCCAGCCGCCCAGGGCCGGCCTGAGGCACAGGCAAGCCTCGGATGGCACCTGCCCAGCTGCCCAAGACAAGCCCGAGGTGCAGGCAAGCCTCAGATGGCGGCTGGCCAACCAGGGCCGCCCGAGACTCAAGTAAGCAGGGTTGGCTGAAGCTTGCGCTGCCAGCAGTGGCAGCAGCAGAGGTGTGATGGGGTGTCGCCTTCCCCTGATCGCCAGGTTGCCTCCTGCCCCTGAGGGCTCCCAGAATGTGAGAGGGGGCAGGCCAGGCTGACAACCCCCCGTCCAGTGCATGAATTTTCATGCACTGGGCCTCTAGTATATATATATAATGGAATATTATCCTGTCATAAAAAAAATGGAATCTTGCTATTTGTGACAACATGGATGGGCCTAGAACACCGGTTCTCAACCTGTGGGTCGCGACCCCTTTGGGGGTCGAACGACCCTTTCACAGGGATCGCCTAAGACCATCAGAAAACACATATATAATTACATATTGTTTTTGTGATTAATCACTATGCTTTAATTATGCTCAATTTGTAACAATGAAAATACATCCTGCATATCAGATATTTACATTACAATTCATAACAGTAGCAAAATTAGTTATGAAGTAGCAAAGAAAACAATTTTATGGTTGGGGGTCACCACAACATGAGGAACTGTATTAAAGGGTTGCGGCATTAGGAAGGTTGAGAACCACTGGGTATTAGCATAAGAGGGTATTAAGCTAAGTAAAATAAGTCAGGCAGTGAAAGATAAATACTGTATGACTTCACTTATATGTGGAATATAGAAGACAAAACAAAACTAAACAGAGTCTCATGGATACAGAGAACTGACGGCTGCCAAAGAGAAGTGTGAGGAGATAGATGAAGGAGAAAAAGAGGCACAAAATTCCAGTTATAAAATAAGTCATGGGGATATAATGCATATAGGGAATATATATTCACATATACAGCATGGGGAATATAATCAATGATATGGAAATAACTGTAGTGACAGATGATTACTAGACTTATTGTGATAATCACATTGTAAAGTATATAAATGTTTATAATCACTACACTGCACACCTAGAATTAGTAAAATATTATATGCTAACTATAAAAAACAAAACAAAACTGGAGTCTCACACCTCTAAAAAAAAAATTAACTCAAAATGCACCATTAATTTAAATGTAAAATGTAAAAATATAAGCCTCCTAGAAAAAAACACAAGAGAAAATTCTCAGGTCCTGGGGCTCTAGGCAAATAAATCTTAGACTTGACACCAAAAACACAATCCATAAAAGAAAACTGATAAATTGGACTTCACCAAATTAAGGACCATTTGCTCTGCAGAAGTCCTTGTAAGAGGATCAAAACATAAGCTACAGAGTAGGAGAAATTATTTGCAAACCACATATTCAATGAAGGAATTGTATTTTGAATACAGAGAAAACTTACAAAACTCGTCAATAAAAACATTTATCTACAGTCTCTTGGCCTCTCTCTAATATTTTCCTCAGATACTGTAGTAACTGATTCCTACTTCCTCTACACCTATTCCTTTGTAGCTCATCTACTGAGTTTTAAATCTTTTATATTTTACACTTTTATAAATGTATTTGATATCTGATCATCTGAGACCATTCCTCTTTTTAAACACATTAAATGTAGTTATTTTATACTGACATTGTGACAGTTCAAAATACTAGTCTTAAAGAGTCTGAAGTTTAAGATGTTTCCCAATATGTTTAGTGATTTTTTTTATTGTTAAATAATAATCACTAAATCTTTTTCTGCAAAAATTGAGGCTTCTGTTTAAAATGAATTCTAGTACAGAATTGGTTCCATTACACCTATGGGAGCACTACTTACCTGGGACAATTCTAAAATACATCTTTACTTGTGTCATATAAATAATGAATTTCATCCTTAAATCTGCAAGACAAAAAGCTTTTGACTAGGAATTCTCTCAAGTGGAAGCCCTTCACCTCCAATTCTATGCAGAACCAAGCCAAAGCAATCAAGTCTCCATCAACTGGGTGGGTTTGGCATCTATGACCTAACGGAATTTTTTATCTGATTCCAACACAACTCAGGACATGCAATTTGTCTCCTGTTCTCAACACCCATGACAGGTAAATAGCCAGATGCTGACTAGGAGTAGGTAGGTATCCTCAGGGAAAATGCCAGTTCCATAGATCTCTATGGAATCACCATCCCTGGTCATTTATGGCCTGATTATTTTCCTTCATTTATAGTCAAGTTCAGGTATGCTTTTTAAAAGATGTTTTCATATTTTTTTCCAACATGTTAAGTGTTTTACATGAGAAAAGGTCTCTTTGCACATTTAGTCTGCCATACTACCAGAAATATAAATCAAAATTTGGATTAGTTAACCTTTGTGTGGGGCCTAGTTCTTTACATATTAATGAAGGTACAGCAAATTTCATGCAAAAACAAGAAAAATATTATTCTTACTTATTGAAAATGTATATTTCATTTAGTGGCTTCTACTAGTGCAAAAATTATTAAGGAAAAAAAAACTTTAATGAAAGTTGAAAATGCAGTTCACCTCTACCAGAAGGATATGCAAAAGAAACAAATTCTGACTATATGCTACTATAACGCTGTTTGAAAATTTTCACATGAAGTCTCCTAGATCTCCAGAATTATCAGTTGAAAATGTACAGAGGATATTACTTTTAAGCAACTAGTAACATGTACTCCTTTCCCTGTCATGATACATCTTAAGTGAGAGTGTCATTTTCTAAATATTCGTAGCTTCTGGAAGCAGTGCCTTTCACATTTTTTAGTAATGTGACTCACAGTTTCACACAAAATATCAAGCATAATTTTACTATATTTGAAATTCAGGAGGGCAAAAAGATAAAAGACACCTCCCTCCATTTAGAAGTTCTTCCTCTCACTAGCATCAGTGTTTGAAAAAAATTCTCCTAGCACAACACAGGGCCTGGCATAGAGAAGCATTCAAAAACTATTTGTTAAATAAAAATATGAATACCAAAAATAAAACACAAAGTAGATAATATATTTATTTGATTATATAAAGTTTCAAAATGTCCTATTTAGGGAAAGGTTAGTGAATAACTGTAGTTCAAACAAAATTGTAAAGTTCATATAATAGTAGCTGACAAGTCACCAAGCAGGTAAGAATCCAAGAAATTACCCTCTTAACCAAATGTTTTATATTCCAGAGGGATACAAGGAAACAGTGATAGTTAGGATGTGATTGCAATAAGCTTAAGACAGAGATAAAGTGAAGATCAAAGGTTCAAGTCAAAGAGAGTGTGGTTAAAATCCCAAATTCTCTCATGTGGCTTTAGGCAACTTACTTAACCTTTTTCAGTCTATTTCCTCATTTTAAAACAGTAACACTAATAGACAATCCACAGACTAAATGAGCATATATGTGTTAAATGCCTAACACAGTTCTGAGCACGATATGCTCCTTTTGAGGCAAAAATCACCTACACACGGTGGCTCTCTCTCCAGACTATTTCATACCATTCCCAATGGTCGATCTAAATCTTGCGCAGAGAAAGGATCCTATCCTATCTAATAAAAGAGTAATATGCAAATTAACCATCACTCCATCACAAAGATAGCG
Organism: Myotis daubentonii; assembly: GCF_963259705.1. Lineage (NCBI taxonomy): Eukaryota > Metazoa > Chordata > Mammalia > Chiroptera > Vespertilionidae > Myotis > Myotis daubentonii. The sequence goes on along the minus strand of NC_081848.1, from coordinate 17,585,329 downwards.
ATAACCACGGATCTGGAGTGAGCAGGAGGCTTGGGTTGCCCACAGCGATGGAAGAAGCCAAGCTTCCCGCCTACCCTGGCCGCAGGCTGGCAATGGACTCCACTCAAGGTTACAAAGTTTCAATTATAGAAGATAAATAAATCCCAGATACCTGCTTCCAGCCGGCAGTGGCCTCTGCTCAAGGAGGGGCTGGGAGCCTGGGTTGCCAGCTCAGGACCTGGGCTCCGCTCAAGGCTACAAAGTTTCAATTACAGAAGATAAATAAATCCCAGAAGAAAAAAAAAAGGAGAGGCTGGGACTTGGGTCACTGGAGGGCGTGGCCAGCCTGAAAATGGCCATCAGCCCCTCACCCAATCTGGCCAGGCACCCTAGTGGGACCCCCACCCTGATCTGGGACACCCTTAAGGTCAAACCAGCCGGTCCACACCCGTGCACCAGGCCTCTATCCTATATAATAAAAGGGCAATATGCAAATTGACCCTAACAGCAGAGAGACTGGGAATGACTGGTCACTATGACACACACTGACCACCAGGGGGCAGATGCTCAATGCAGGAGCTGCACCCTGGTGGTCAGTGTGCTCCCACAGGGGGAGCTCTGCTTAGCCACAAGCCAGGCTGACGCTGCCAGCACAGCGGTGGTGGCGGGAGAGGCTAAGGCTGTCCAACTGCAGCTTAGGCCTGCTCCCTGCTGATAAGTGGATATCCCCCGAGGGCTCCCGGGCTGCCAGAGGGATGGCTGACTGCCATCTTAGGCCCAATCCCCCCGGGGAGCAGGCCTAAGCCAGCATGTGGACATCCCCCAAGGGGCCCCAGACTGCGAGAGGGCACAGGCCGGGCTGAGGGACCACCCCCCACCCAGTACACAAATTTTTGTGCACCAGGCCTCTAGTCTAATATAATAACTGGTAATTAATGTTTTCTATTTGAAGAGTGAAAAGAATAAGAGCACAAGCTTCCACATTAGTTATCAACATCATAGACACTGTAAACCAGGAACATACTCAAGCACTCACTAACACAATCCTTACATTTAATCTAGTCCAAAAACACAATCAGTAGAGTTAATATCATACCTCATAACTTGGAAAGTTTAGAAAAAATACTTCCCCTGCACTAAAAAGAAACAACGCATACATATGTCATGGGAAAGCAAAAGATAGTTTTTTGAGTAACAAAAAAAACACAGATTTTAAGGAACACTGGCATAATATGTTACCACTCTCCAAAACTACTGCAGTTAGAATGAGTGGAAATGGGTTTAAATTTCAACATTAGGAGTTGAAAATTGACTTCCTGAGTACAGGTATCTTGCTTTTCAAAAGTTTTCATATGCCACTTTGCTTTTTTGAGAGAACTACATAGTAATACCTGTTTTCAATAATAGAAATAAATCTAAAGAGAATTTTTGCTTTTAAGAATCAGCCATACCATCACACCAAAAAAATTAAGCTACCTAGGAATAACTTAACTAAAGAGGTAAAAGACCTCTACTCAGAAAACTACAGGACGTTGAAAAAAGAGATAGAGGGGGACATAAAAAGATGGAAGAACATACCATGTTCTTCGATTGGTAGAATCAACATCATTAAAATGTCCATATTACCCAAAGCAATCTATAAATTCAACGCACTTCCCATTAAAATACCAACGGTATATTTCACAGACCTAGAACGAACTCTCCAAAAATTCATCTGGAATAAAAAAAGACCCCGAATACCTACAGCAATCCTGAGAATGAACAAAGTAGGTGGGATCTCAATACCAGATATCAAGCTGTATTACAAAGCCACTGTTCTCAAAACTGCCTGGTACTGGCACAAGGACATATAGATCAATGGAACAGAATAAAGAGCCCAGAAATCAGCCCGAACCAATATGCTCAATTAGTATTTGACAAAGGAGGCAGAACATACAATGGAGTCAAGATAGTCTGTTCAATAAATGGTGTTGGGAAAATTGGACAGATACATGCAAGAAAATGAAACTAGACCACCAACTTACACCATACACAAAAATAAACTCAAAATGGATAAAGGACTTAAATGTACGACAGGAAACCATAAAAATTCTAGAAGAATCCAAAGGCAACAAAATCTCAGACATATGCCGAAGCAATTTCTTCACCGATACAGCTCCTAGGGCATTGGAAACTAAAGAGAAAATGAACAAATGGGACTACATCAAAATAAAAAGCTTCTGCACAGCAAAAGAAACCATCAACAAAACAACAAGAAAGCCCACTGCATGGGGGAACATATTTGCCAATGTTATCACTGATAAGGGTTTAATCTCCAACATTTATAGGGAATTCCTTTCTTTAATAAAAGGAAGATAAACAATCCAATCAAAAAATGGGCAAAGGACCTAAATAGACACCTTTCAAAAGAGGACATTCAGAAAGCCAAGAGACATATGAAAACATGCTCAAAGTCACTAATCATCCGAGAGATGCAAATCAAAACAACAATGAGGTACCATCTCACACCTGTCAGACTGGCTATCATCAACAAATTCACAAACAACAAGTGCTGGAGAGGATGTGGAGAAAAAGGAACACTCGTGCACTGCTGGTGGGAATGCAGACTGGTGCAGCCACTATGGAAGACAGTATGGAGTTTCCTCAAAAAACTGAAAATGGAACTCCCATTTGACCCTGTGATCCAACTTCTAGGAATATATCCCAAGAAACCAGAAACACCAGTCAGAAAGGATATATGCACCCCTATGTTCATAGCAGCACAATTCACCATAGCTAAGATCTGGAAACAGCCTAAGTGCCCATCAGTAGATGAGTGCATTAGAAAACTGTGGCACATCTACACAATAGAATACTATGCTGCTGTAAAAAAGAAGGAACTCTTACCATTTGCAACAGCATGGATGGAACTGGAGAGCATTATGCTAAGTGAAATAAGCCAGTCAATGAAGGAAAAATATCACATGATCTCACTCATTTATGGATAATAAAGACCATTATGAACTTATGAACAAAAATAGATACAGAGGCAGAGCTGCCTCGAACAGACTGTCAAACTACAGCGGAAAGGCCGGGGAGGGTTGGGGGGCAGGAGGGGGAGGTTAAGAGATCAACCGAAGGACTTGTATGCATGCATATAAGCATAACCAATGGACATAAGACACTGGGGGGTAGGGGAGGCCAGGGGATTGTCAAGGGTGGGGAAAAAAGGAGACATATGTAATACTCTTTGTAATACTTTAAGCAATAAAACAATTAAAAAAGAAAAAAGAATCAGCCAGGGTTTGCTTTGCAGAGATTCTTTGTAGAGGCAGTGTCCACTCCACCCCAAACAGGCCTGCCAAGCTCCTCCCCCAGGAACTACACTTAGCATGTCAGCATGAGATGGTCACAGTTTAGAACTGTATATGTGAGCATCTGTGCTTTATACTGACTTAATTTGTGCACCCATTAGGCAAGATGTGTCCTAAGGTATCAAGAAAAGCCTAAGAGAGCTCATAAGGGGGTTCATGCTTATCCTAAAACTCAACATAAATAAGTGTATTTGGTATGGTTTGGTAGGTTTTTTGGGGGGATTGGAAACCCTCAAAAAGTTTTCATATAAATTAATAGTGAATTCCTTCTTTGGCTTATGCCACTTTGGCTTACAAAAGTTTACACAGGAATGGTCTACTTTTGGATAGTGGAGTAAACCTGTATTAACAAGGGAGGCTATCAAATTTCTGCTTCATTAAAAACCTTTAAAAGAAATTCCCACTTATGTATTAGACCTAAATGAGGTTCTCTTGCTTCGTCAGTGAGTCCCAATAAATATGCTCTGATGGAGTGATATGGAATAGGAAAAATTTTATTCACAATGTTCTGGATTTAGAACTTTCTCTGAATCAGGTCTATTGACCAGAACAATACAATCCACCTCTGGGGGTATTTGGAAATGTGGAGGGGAGCATTTTAAAATTCTTATATGACTTTAGGAGAGAGTAGAAAGAAAGGTTACCAATGGTAATTAGTAGTTAGCCCCAAACGCTCAACAAATAGTCACACACTATACACACAATAGCATTCCATATACCCCACATTCTTTCAAACCCACCAAAAATCATATAAATGCTCCCCATACCTCTCTTCCCTAAAGAAAATCAAGTTAGACCATTGCCTTTGATCCTCAATTTCCAGGCTCAATATGGGAGACCACATGGTATACAACTTAAACCTACTGGCAGGCAGCTTAGTTACTACCATTCTTGTCAGATGCTATCTTCTTGCCTCTTTTTTTTCATTATCAAATCAAGTAGTCTTTTCCAAGTTCTATGCTGTTTTCTCCATCATCATGGTATTTCACCCTTGCTCCACCACCAAAACTAGCAAATATGAGAAAAGTTCTCCACTCTAGTAAGGTATGCCAGGACAAAAATTTGCAAGTATCCTTGGAATCTTGAATCCAAGAATGCAAGAAAGAGGAAGACCCATATGCAATGTTTTGGGTGTAGCAGCATATGTGCATCTTAATGGGGAAAGGTCCACAGTTTTCATAAAGTTCAAGAGTCAATGATCTTAAAACATTAGAACAACTAACTGCTCTATTGAAAACTATCCCAAAAATCTCTGATGATTCCTGTGCTCAAAAATTTCTAATGGTTTCCCAATATCTATAATATATGCTTTAAACTCTCAACATGTTAGCCAAAGCTCTCCAAAATGTAGCCATTATTATCCCAACTATCTGGAATTTAAGCCTATTCTGTCCATTTTCTTCATGTACCATTTGACTATAACTAACCAGATTATTTCCCCCTCAAAAATATACTTTGCTTACTCAAAGCTCTGATCACAATTTCCTCTTCAGAAACATTTTCATAAATCCTCAACCATCAAAATCCTAATCATTCTTCAGGGTCCAGTTCAAATGCCACACCTATAAAAATTTTCCTGTCTGTTCAGCTAAAATTAACCTTATGAGCAGCTGTGCTTCCACAGTATTTTGTGTTTTTAATCTAGCACTTGTCACATTCTACCTAGATTTATGATTATAGTATTATAATGTCTTCCCTACCCTATTAGAATCTAACTAGCAGGCAAGAGCCATGTCTTATGCCTCACAGAAATCATCAGTAAGTGGTACAGTACCTTACATAATATAGATGTTTAAACATCTACTAAATTACATCCAATCTGGAGAAATTTAAATATCATTAAATAATGATAAAAACTACATAGAGCAAAATACCTAGAAAGAATATGGCAATTACATCCCCTAAAACTTACAAAATGGCCATTCTAATATCTATAATAATAAAAGCATAATATGTTAATTAGACCAGACATCCTTCCAGATGACCTTCTGGATGAAGCCGGGGCTGTGAGAGAAGCCCGGGTCCCGGGTGCCTGCCGGCGGCCAGAGGGAAGCCTGAGTCCTGGGTGCCAGAGGAAAGTCGGTGCCGGCAGTTGGGGGAAGGGAGGGCTACTCAAGCACAAATTTTGTGCATTTGTCCTCTAGTATAACAATAAATGCATACTATGCAAATCGACCGAATAGCAGAATGACTATCCAGAAGGCTGGGAGGGTGGGAGGCAGGTGGGAGGCAGTCAGTGCCAGGAGGGTAGGAGAAGGGCGAAAGGCAGCTGGGGCCGGGAGGCTGCGAGGGCCCCCGCAGTGAGGGCTGCAAAGGCCTACCCTTGCACGAATTTCATGCATCGGGCCTCTAGTTCTAATATAATCAAATACCAATTCATACCCATAAATTCTTTTACACAAAAAGACAATGTAGTTTTGAAAAGTCTGCATGAATAAACAGCCTTAAAATAAATATAAAGTGCTAATATTTAAACTATTAAGCATTATATAATTATAGATTTTAATTAATCAAGATTATTATAGTCCACTATCCTTGACCACTGTATATATTTTAACTACTAGACTATTTTATTCTTTACCAGAGCTCTACTAAAGTTTTCTAGGGTTAAAATTAATTAATTTGAAACAACTGATAACTATATTCAGATAATTTAGGAACCACGAAGTAACTATACCCAGGTTAAATTAAATATTAAAAATATGAAATATCTATAAAGAGAACCAAATCTGTTAAGTTTTACATTGTGTGATTATTATATAAAACCAAATATACTAGATAAGTATAAATTTAAATTTTAGACTTATACATACAGATTCCTTTGAATCTCTTGGTTTAAATTTTGAACTATTTTATTCCTTGCAAGATTTTTACAAGATTCAGGGAATAATAGGACTTAGCCAATTGAGAAAAGATGCTTTGTATAGTTGACCTTTGAACTGTGCAGGTCCACTTACATGCAAAATTTTATCAATAAGTATGTTAAATATGCATAACATCAGTGTTATATACCATGTAAGACAGTATTAATGTAGATACTGATAGACAATCTTGTAAACTAATGACATAAGCATATGGTATGGAGAAATAAAGAACAGTAAATGTATTTTCTCTTCCTTATAATTTTCATAGCATTTTCTTTTCTCTAGCTTACTTTATTGTAAGAATTATATAAATTTAACCTACAAAATATGTATTAATCGTAAAATGTTTGTTATGAATAAAGCTTCCAGTCAAAAAGTAGGCTATTAGTAAAGTTTTTGGAGAGTCAAAAGTTAAACACAGATTTTTTTACTGCACAGGGACTGATGCCCCTAACCCCCGTGCTGTTCAAGGGTCAATGGCAGAAAACCCTATTCTCACAGTCAAGTGTGCTTGCCTAATTTGAATAGCTTCAAGACTATACAGCAAAGGGTTCTAGACTGATGGACAGGAAATCATGAGTGAAACAGAAACATCTAATTCAATTTTAAGTGCTAAATAATAGCTTTTATTTTGTTTAGAGGCCTGGGGCAAGAAATTTGTGTAGGGTAGGGTCCTTAGGCCTGGCCTCACCGCCTCCCCCTTCCTTCGGCTCCCTCAGCACCTGCCAATGTTGCTGTTCACTTGCCATGTTCCATGCTGCTCCCTGGTGGTCAGCACACATCATTGCGAGCGATCGAACTCCTGCTGTCCTGGTAGAACTCCCGAGTGGACAATTTGCATATTAGCCTTTTACATATAGATAGATTAGAGGCCTGATGCACAAAATTTGTGCAGGGTAGGGTCCTTAGGCCTGGCCTCCCCATCTCCCTCTTCCCTTGCTCCCTCAGCGCCCCGCCAACTCCGCTGGTCGCCTATCATGTTCTGTGCTACCCCCTGGTAGTCAGCACATATCATAGAGAGCGATCGAACTCCTTGCTCTCCTGGTTGAACTCCCAAGGGGACAATTTGCATATTAGCCTTTTATATGTATAGAAGATAGCTTGTGAACTGCCTATAAGAAAGATGTGCTAATAAAAGAATATGTTCATAGGTTAGTCAATTTCTATCCTTGGACTCAAGGCCATATGTTGTTAATTATTCAAGAATATATATTAGAAATACTTTGTGTTTACACATTTGTTTTATACAAAGGCAATATATATCAAACAATGCAAAAATGAATTAAAAACTCTTTGTTTTAAAAATATATTCAAAGAAGCAGTACAAAAAAGCAATAAGAGTAGTACAAAAAGCAGTTATAATGCTAAATAAAATGTCTTATAATTAATAAGCCATGTTTCAACTGATAGACATTTCAATAAAACAGGCTGAGCTACGTAAAAACTAGTTTATGTTCTTTGCATACTGTTTTGTATACGTATTTTATCTTTCTCTACAAAGCTAATTAAAGGTGGGAAATAAGCCAAAGCATTTCATATTCCAACATTATTTTAATATGGCATGTTATGACACCTAGATAAATTGCAGAATTTAGTCTTGGTTGTAAATACTATGATTTAAAAAGTTAATAATGGCCTTCTGTTTTATAAAGAATGCTAACACATATTCAAAAGAATGTCCAAATGAAAGTACAGTATGGTAGACTGGTAATCCGGAAATTTAAATTCTAGGTCCTCACTCTGCCACAAATGAACTATTTAAACTTTAGCAAATATTTACCTCTCTGAGTGGTTGATTTTATGTTCTACTAGAGGCCCGGTGCACAAAAATTCGTGCACTGGGTGGTGGTGGGAGTTGCCTCAGCGCTCAGCACGGTCTGCCCCATCTCACAGTCTGGGATCCCTCAGGGGATGTCCTACTGACAGGTTAGGCCTGCTCCCCACAGGGAATGGGACTAAGCCGCAGTCTGGCCTCCCTCTGTGGGAGGCGACCGGGCCAATCAGGGGAAGGCACCGCTCTCATCCCTCGCAGCCGCCACGGCTTTGTCCAGAATGATGTGGGGCTGTCCGGTCTAATTAACATATTATGCTTTTATTATTATAGATTCTAGAAATTAGTATTTGGTTCATATGAGCAAGGTTTTTTACCTAAATATAATCTGTATATTAATACTGCTTAATTAAGAGAATTATAAAATATTAGACACTAAAAATTCAAATAGGAAAATTTAAGTCCTATATGAACAAATACAATTAAATATTAATCATATATTTTGAAAGTTAAAGACAGTCAAACAAGAAGAATAGTTAAATGTGTTAATAAAAGCATAATCGGAACAGGAAATCATACAGCAAACAAGTACCCCAGTTTGTGGCTCAAAGATATTATAAATTCACTAGAGGCCCAGTGCACAAAATTCATGCGGGGGGAGGGGGGACGTACATCAGCCAGGGCTGCACACTCTCCAATCCGGGATCCCTCTCGTAATTGGAACCACTGGTTCCTAACCGCTCACCTGCCTGCCTGCCAGATGCCCCTAACTGCTCCCCTGCCAGCCTGATGGCCCTAACTGCTCTCCCCTGCCTGCCTGATCCCCCTAACTGCCTATCTGCTCTCCCTTCCTGGCCTGATTGCCCTGCCTATATGCTCTCTCCTCCTGGCCTGATCCCCCTAACTGCCTAACTGCACTCCCCTCCTGGCCTGATCGCCCTAACTGCCTATCTGCATTCCCCTCCTGGCCTGATCCCCCTAACTGCCTATCTGCTCTCCCTTCCTGGCCTGATTGCCCTAACTGCCTATCTGCTCTACCTTCCTCTCCACACCCTTCGGACCCCCAGCACAGGCGTGCTGAGAGCTCTCCACCGTGGCCCCGGCCCCGTCCTGATTGGTCATTATGTGATGGCGTTCTAGACAATTTGCATATTCCTCAATTATTAGTATAGATGATTCATCTATTTTAGAATGTTGATAATTAGTAACATCTGCATGAACATTAGAAGCATGATATAAAATTGCCACATAATTGCTAACTGATTCTGAAACTAAGTCTACTTTACTCTGGAAGGACAAAAATCAAATTATTTGTATAAAGAAGCAATTCTATGACAAGCTTATGACAGTGTTCAAAGGCATCATCCTAATACTACTGTACAATGGCTACAGGCTGTAGGGGAGCCATACAGCATTTCTACTTTTGTTCTTCATGAGATTCATTTGGCAAAAAAGAATTGAGAGTGCTATACAATTCTATCTTCAAATTTCGTCTTTACATCAAGTATAAAACTGAAGAGAGGAGGCCTCAGAGCTTAGAATCACCAAAGGAACAAACTCCTTACACAGATTTCTATATTCAGAGAAGGAAATCTTTTATTGCTCAAACAACCTGTGAGTAAATAAATTTCATCATGGACCCTAATTCACCCACCAAAAGAGTCAATGGATTTAAATATGACTGTACTAAAATTCTTTAAAAGACAATATGAAAAATGGGGTAACTGTTCATATTTTGCCAAACCACAGTATAAATTTTATCAATCCTAAACTGATTGTTATAGATTAAATCAATTTGATTATATAATGTGAAACTTTACTCCTGAAAATTGCAAAGCACAAAATATATATTAAGATCTTCAAATAGCCCATCAAATTTGTTTTTTAAAAAAATATCTTACTGTAACGAAGTCATGCCCTTTAACCATTCTTCCTTGGTAAAAAATCCCATGCTTTCAGCCTCCAATTTCCACGCTAAAACTAACATAATAATCTGGAAAGAACAGAACATAAAGGATAGGGGAAAAGTCAGCATAGAGATAATCATGTCTATATTTATCATGGAGAGCATTTTTATACAACTATTTCCTTCGTTCAAATATTAAAGAGTACAACCTTTGGATTTATTATCTATAAAGAAACTTAGATGGGACCAATTTCATAAAAGTAAAAAGTTCTAACAGTTTCTGAAGGTAGAATCACCCTCACTCTATTACAATTGACATTTGTATCAAGAAAGAGAACTTGGGCCCAATTTAAATTGATTAAAAATATCCTAAGTAAAAATTTACAATAAACATGAAGAAACAAAATCTTCACATAAGATTAGGTGTCCAAATTTTTAGAAATTTATGAATATGCTATACCCCACTTATATTTCATTCTACTTAGAAATAAAACATACATTTTCAGGTTCAACACCAATGTCTTCACAAAACTTTTCCATTCCTTCTGGCCCTACAACTTCATCAGGACCTTCAAAGACAAAAATAATTTATATATTTTATTGTTATAATTTAATAGCAACATAAAATATAAACAATTATGCTAAAGGCATCTATAAATATACCATAACATTTTCACAAATAAATGATTTTGAATTTTGACATATCTTTGATAAAGTAGTATCAACATTTGCTATAGAATTTAACATTTTAAATTTTTGAAATGCTCTTAAAATACATTACAAAATAAAATTAAAAAATTAAAAATGAAGCAGCATTAATATCAATCACTAGTTTGTACAATAACTTGAATCTATCCATTTAAAAAATATTTACTGAGAGCTCTAAAGAAAACTGTTGTGCATAGATATAAAGTAACATAATAAGGTTTAAGCTTCTTACTCTACTAGAATGTGCAAGTACCAATCCACGATTTTAGATAATAATCAGAAGAGAATGTCTGTTAGTTACTAAAACAGAAGATCATTCATTATCCTTTTGAAATATTCCCAAATAAAATTTAACACTTTAATAAAAAGATATACATATTATAAAAATATGACGTAAGGGAATTACTACATTCCAACTCCAGAACATTTTCTTATCATCTTGGTTCTTGAATAAACAGTAAAGCATTAGTTATGTAAAAACAAAAGTTTAATCCTTTAATTAGTTTGTCTATCATTTGTTCAAAAGTTAACGATACGCTTATTTTTCTCTCTTAGTAACACTAAATGTTAAGTCAATACACCAATTCCCATATTCTTTCATGTTATCAGATCCCCAAAATATAATAATTATATCATTGTTAGGTCTTTTTTTATTATTGGATAAGATTAAAACAAATCTGTGACAACATGGCTGGACTGTGAGGGCTAAGTGAAATAAGTCACACAGCCGAAACCGGTTTGGCTCAGTGGAGAGAGCGTCGGCCTGCAGACTGAAAGGTCCCAGGTTCGATTCCGGTCAAGGGCATGTACCTTGGTTGCGGGCACATTCCCAGTGGGAGATGGGCAGGAGGCAGCTAATTGATGTTTCTCTCTCATCGATGTTTCTAACTCTCTATCTCTCTCCCTTCCTCTCTGTAAAAAAATCAATAAAATATATTTTTAAAAATTATTTTAAAAAAAATAAAATAAGTCACACAGAAAAAGATAAATACTGTATGACTGATTAACTGATATGTGGATATACATTAAAAAAACAAAAAACAACAGACCAAACAGAAAAAACAAAAAAACCCTCATAAATACAGAGAACAAATTGGTGGTTGCCAAAGGTAGGCAAAATGGGTGAAAGCAGTCAAAGATACAAACTTGCAGTTATAAAAAATAAGCCCTGGGATGTAATGTACAGCATAGTGACTAAGGTTAATAATACTGTATTGTATACTTGAAAGTCACTAAAAGTGTAGATCTACAAGTTCTCACCACAAATAAATTTTTTGGTAACTATGTGGTGATAGATGTTAACTAGACTTATTTTGGTAATTATTTTGCAATATATATATATATCTCCAATCGTTATGTTGCACACCGGAAAGTAATGTTATATCTCAATTTTACAAGGCTAAAACAATATGAAGTATGATAGAAATATGTTTACCACACTTGACTTTTGAAAAGATAGACCTGAAATATTAAATTAGCCAAGGGAAACTTTCTTAAGGACTAAAAATACTCCAGCTTTATAAATCATGGACTAAACCAAGGCAGCTCAGGTGGCATTTTATATAGCCATATTTATTTCACAAGCGCAATGTGAAGCTAATGTCTTTAAGTTTGTCTCTTAGTAGAAGAATGTAGTCATCCAGTATGTGGCAATATACTCTTGCTGTTTCAGATGGGATCCATGCTGCTAAGATGATGTGATCTTAATCAAAACACTTTCAAATTTTTTGGTCTAAATTTTTTTTACTGCACAGCCCTAGCAGGTTTGGATCAGCGGAGAGAGCGTCGGCTTGCTAACTGAAGGGTCCGAGGTTCAATTCTGGTCAAGGGCACGTACCTTGGTTGCAGGCTCCTGGCCCTGGTCAGGGGCATGCAGGAGGCAACCAATCGATGTGTCTCTCATATCGGTGTTTCTCTCTATCTCTCCCTCTTCCTTCCACTCTCTCTAAAAATCAACAGGAAAAATACCCTCAGGTAAGGATTTTAAAAAAGGAATGCACTTTTTTATGCAGTAAGGTGTTAAAAGACAAAGAGGGTGACAATTATAGGAAACTTTCACTTCCTAATATATACCTGGAGGATTTTTTTAACAAGATGTGTTAAGTAATTCAAAAAGCACATATCCTATATAATAAAAGGCAAATATGCATATCAACCGAACCGCAGAACGACCTGTCACTATGAGGCGCACTGACCACCCGGGGGCAGACGCTCAACGCAGGAGCTGCCCTCTGGTGGTCAGGCACTCCCACAGGGGGAGTGCCACTCAGCCAGAAGCCGGGCTCATGGCTGGCGAGCAAAGCGGCGGTGGCAGGAGCCTTTCCTGCCTCTGCAGGAGTGCTAACGATGTCCGACTGATGGCTTAGGCCGGCTCCCCGCAGGAAGCGGGCCTAAGCAGTCAGACATCCCCCTGAGGGCTCCCAGACTGCTAGAGAGCTGAGGGACACCCCCCTCCCACCGCTAATACACAAATTTCATGCACCAGGCCACTAGTATACAATAAAGCTATAAAAAATGTATCTGGCCCTAGCCAATTGTACAGTGGTTAGAGCATCAGCCCTTGGACTAAAGGGTCACAGATTCAATTCTGGTCGGGCAGGTACCTCGGTTGCAGGCTTGATCCCTGGCCTCGTGGGGACATGTATGAGGCAACCAATTGATATGTCTCTCTCACAATCGATGTTTCTTTCTCTTTCTCTCTTTCTCTCTCTCTCTCTCTCTCTCTCTCTCTCTCTCTCTCTCCCTTCCATTCTAATAGTCAATGAAAAAAATATCCTTGGGTGTAGATTAACAAAAGTGTGACTCAGTGATTGAGCATTGACCTATGAACTAGAAGGTTGCAGTTGGATTCCTGATCAGGGCACATGCCTGGGTTGCAGGCTCAATACCTAGTAGGGGGAGCAGGGGGGGCATGCAGGAGGTAGCCAATCAGTGATTCTCTGTCATCATTAATGTTTTTATCTCTTTGTATGTACAGTTTTAAATATAAACATATATTTGAAGATATATATATATATATATATGTGTGTGTGTGTGTATATATGTATCTGAATATACATCCTTACATGTGGTTTGAAAGTAAATATCAGATAAAAAATGTAATAGAAGAAAACAAAGGTATTTTTTAAGGCATGGTAGGAATATATTCTAAATTTTTCTATGCAGCAAAAGCTGACTTGCTCTTGAAGCTGCCATCTTTAGTAATTAGAAGAGAAAACTGAAGAGTTTGTCAAAAAATACCAGTTACTGTTATAAAATATAGCCTCCCTAGATACTGTGAAATTAGTGATGAAATTTTATTAAAATCAAGTTAAATTATGTTATACCAAGATATATAAGATACAGATAAGACCTTTCTGCAAATGTACAAGGCTTTCCCAAAGTAACACAAGTAGTAACAGATCTAATCTAAAGTAAGGTCTATACCAGCCGTGGGCAAACTACAGCCCACGGGCCGGATCCGGCCCGTTTGAAATGACTAAAACTAAAAAAAAAAAAAAGACTGTACCCTTTTATGTAATGATGTTTACTTTGAATTTATATTAGTTCACACAAACACTCCATCCATGCTTTTGTTCCGGCCCTCCGGTCCAGTTTAAGAACCCATTGTGGCCCTCGAGTCAAAAAGTGCCCACCCCTGGTCTATACCAATGTTCTTTTATCAGATTGCATAATGTTAATTATTCTTCTTAAAACATACTCTTCTAATAAAACTACTCCAGGGAGCTGAATTTAACTAACTTTCAAACAAAAACCAGATTTCTAATCAATTTTAAAAGCTATGGAAATGAACCAGCTAGATACTTTATTAGGATTATGTAATTCTATCCCTAATTTTGATTCTTTGTAAGACTTTAAACATGCCTTTTACTTTCCATGCTTTTTGTTTTGTAACAGGCCCAGTATATTACTGAATCCTTGCTAATTTAAATATTAGTCAAGATGAGAGGTCTTGTGAAAGGGCAAAACCATCAGGCTTATCACATATAATGTATTAATATTATGTTAATAAGGTTACTGGTAAAATATTTTAATAACCATATAGAAATGTTCCTGGCTATGTATGTAGATAAAAAACCATGTCAGCCACAGCAGATCAGGAAAAAAATCTATGCTAAATGAATGGCACAGCACCTTGTACATGAGCTACATAGGAGCTATACTAGTAATTTTGGAACTATATTGCAAACATATATAACCAGTAAATCTGATGCTGTAATACTTACTCTTTTAATAATAAATAACATCTACTGAATTCTAATTATGTACCAGTTACTGGGCTAAGAGTTTTACATGCGTTACCTCAGTAGGCACATTTATTGTTCCTATTCTAATAAGCAACACTCCCATTTTATGATGGAACAGTAACTGTTTACTTGGCTAATAACTCGTTCCTCCTTGTCAATTGGTTCTCTGCCCATTGTAACCTCCAGAGAGGCCTTTCCTAATCACTCTACTTGAAAATCCAAACTTCCTACTTTCTATCCCTGAACCTCACCATATTACCTTTATAACCCTCTGAAATCTGTAATTACCTTGCCTACTTACCTATTTACTCTCTGACTTCCAATTAGAAGGCAAGTCCCCCAAGGACAAGGGCCTATTTTTACTTGTTCACTATTATATTCCCAACACTTAGAGAGGGGCTGATACACAAGTGCTCAAAAAATATTTTTTGAATGAATCATCCCATGAATGACAGAAGATAAGTTAACCTCAAGTGTACTTATTAATATTTTCTTTGCAACAGGAAAATTAGTTGCCACATACATATTTAAAAAACAAACAAAAACCATGAGATAGTAGTAGTTAAAAGCATAGGATCTACAATCAAAATGACCTAGGTTTGCATTTTGGCTTATCATTGCATTATCTTAAGCAGATTACTTAATCTAAGCATCAGTTTTCTCATCTATAAAACAGGGCTAACAATGAGTATTTAACAAAATGGTCACTAGGAAAAGCTACATAATTAGCATAATTTTTGAAATAAAGATAGCAATTATTATGCTATTACCAAAATGCTAGTACAGGAAATAAATGTTTAACTAGAGTTTTATGCTACCTAGTAAAGTCCCTACAAGAGGTAAAACAAGCAAGCATGAAAGAAAAAAATTACCAAATAATTTTACATCTAGTAACCTTTATAAGTAAAATGAGTGACCTTTTGATTCTATATCATGCTTAATAAAATGGCATTTTGAATAATGGGTCAACATTTTAAATGGAGGTCAGTAATAAAATGAATTTCCTTCATTTAATTTGGGTTAGTGGTTGTCTTGGGATGCCAGTAATAGCAGTTTTTCTGGTCTAGAAAGAATCTGCTCTGTTACTAAACAATTTTTAAATTATGCTTTTGAGATCACTCAGCTGATCCTAAGAGTGAAGTTACTGTCCCCCACCCTCAGCTTAAACTTATATCTTAAGTTCAGAGTTCACTTGAAACCTTAACTTGATTACACTACATATAATACAATGACTGCATATACACTGTTTTATTTTAAACAAACACTCTGAGAATGATAATGATAAGAGGAGGGGGGAAACAGGGAGGCAGGAAAGAGAAAGGAAAAAGGGGGAAGGGGAGCTTTAAAACCAGTAATTTCAAAAGATGAAAAAATCCTAATGGGAAAAAATTTTCATATATGCTTATAAGGAAGTTAGAATAGCCCAGCTGATAGGGCTCAGTGGTTGAGTGTTGACCTATGAACCAGGTCACATGCTTGGGTTGCAGGCTCCATTCCCAGTAGTGGGCATGCAGGAGGCAGCTGAGCAGTGATTCTCTCTCATCATTGATGTTTCTATCTCTCTCCCTCTCCCATCCTCTCTGAAATCAATAAAATAAAAAAAAAGTCTTTTTTAAAAAAATTTAGTAATAAATGGGAAACAAGTGTTGTTTTTTATATATTTGCTTAACCCTTCAGCTTTATCACTGGCTTTGACTTTCACACCACCCTAGGCCAAAAGCCTTATATCCACCACTACAGGATTTAGTTTGAGTTAGCTTCCTCAAGAAGCCTTCCCCGATATTTCAAGGCTGGGTTACATATTCCTCTTATAAAGTTTCACAGTGCATCTTTCTAATATGACCTTTATCACACTGTATTAATATCTTTCTGTTTATTTTTATTCATTTTTGCATCTTTCCTAGAAGTTAGTGGCTAAATAGCAATTATTAAAAAGTGTGTTGTGCGATGACATGTCTGAGTTTTAAAATCTTTTACTATGTCTCCCAGAAGTTTCAGAAAATGTCAGTCTCTGGTTCAAAAAAATTTCAAAAGAATATTGAAAAGAAAAACAGAAACTATGTATAATATGTTTTATCACATACTTTGTTTTCCAGAATATCAACTCTATTTTCGCTAATGGATGTAAGCCAGTAAAGTAAGTAAATCTGTCTGTTTACAAATTGTATTTATAGAAAATGAGTTTCACCCCCTCACTAAATATATACTGAAGTATATATTTAAAGACATAGCCTGAAATTATTAGCCTACCCACAATCCTTAGTCTTGACCCTGATCCCAAATTCTTAGCCTACCCACAATCCTCAGTCTTGACCTGATCCCAGCACACAGCACCAACACACAGCAGGCCTGAAATAAATAGTTTGTTAAATGAATGAATCCCCCCAAAAAGTTGTAAAGCATGTGACTGATATCTTCTTATATTAATTTCATTACCTGCATACTCATAAAACCAAGCCAGGCACTTCTTGCTTGAAAAATGTTCCTCTCCACTTATTAGTCTAGCAGGGGGTTGGGATCTGCAATAGCTTAGAAAACACACAAATGCCTAAGAATTTTATAGTCTCAACTTTTAGTGAAAAGCTAAGTTCAATACCATCTATGTCAATTCAAACTAAACAAAGTATTTTTATTTTATTTTTTACAGCTGGTGTAATGGGGGAAAATAGAGTTAAGTATTTGCAATTTGATACAGTAGTCTATACATAAAAATGTGTGGCTAACAAAACCCAAATGCTACTTTGCTCACTATCAAATTCCAAAAATATCAACAAAAACTAATTCCCCAGATTTCAAGACCACACAGAAGTTCAACCTAATGGTCTCAATGCGGGACTGGTAGTTGGAAAGTATAAATCTTTATAGTTCTTCTTCTGAATTGCATGGAAATCGTACTTGTGTATAATAGGTATACATTTGAAAACAAAATCTTACAAAGTATATTTTGATAGTTAATTTATCAATATTTCAAAATAAAACTATATAGAGTTGTTTATCATCTATCAAGTTTAAGTAGATATTTAAAGATAAAAGACGATTTAGTTTCTAAGGATATTAATTAAATTCTACAGATTAAAAAACAACCAAAAAATCCCTAAGGATAACATTAATACAAATAATTGGGCCAAAGCTATTTAATCTGATTCTGTTTTCTTTTTCCACAAAGTCATTTAAAGTTAGTAAGTTCATAAGTGGCCTCTAGGATATAATGAACTTCAGAGAACCTTTTCTTGAGAAGCTCAAATAGTTACACTACCACAATGACATAGAAATGCTATAATTTCTGCAACTGAGTAATGTAAAATAAGGGTACCATATTTAAAAGTTTAAAGTTGATAGAGCAAAGTGTCACTTGAGTTTTAATGACTGCTTAGCTTTTTTAAGTAATTACTTTAAATCATTTTGATACATTATATACTTAAGATACTTACAAGTTAAGAGTAATACAGAACTAATTTGCATGTTCCATAAAAATTGAGCTAGTGGAGTAACCATGTCAAATTCTAGTATGAGTTACCAAGAGGTATAAAAAAACATCTTTCACAGGAATCGCCCAAGAAATATACTTAGGCTCTGTTTTCCCAAACAGCTTAATGAAGGAAAAAAGCAACTGAACCAATCACAAAAAGAAAGATGCGGACTAAGTAAGTTACCTACCTCACATTTTAAGCATAACTAAGTAGAGTTCTGTTATTATCTCTCGCCTTTATAATGCTGGCTACAGTCTTCTTTAAACGATAGCATCTGAAGTTGTCACACTAAGTGCCAACCACAGATACAAATCAGACACTCCATAAGAATTAACCCGCTCCTCACACCTAAATGGCAATAATCTTTTGCATTATATAATGTTGCGGTGATGCCTCAATGACATGCTACAATGGGATCAAAGAGCTACAACTACAGCTCTGCTCTGTTTTCTTTTTCTTCCAGAGGATAGAGTACAATAGCTCTCAATTATTAATATTTAGATTGAGAGCGAACAGCATCCTGGATGCCACAAAACAAACGCAGGCAGGGGCTTCCCCATTCGGCACCCGGGACTTGGCGCAGGTGGAGGCTCTACGCTTCCAGAAAAGGGGGCTCCTGCCGGGGTCCTCTGGGTTAGACCGCTAAAGGTGGAGGCCAACTGCAACCTGGGAGCTTTCCTTCCTATCATTCCCAGGGCAGTTGGCAGGTCAAGATTTGTCCTGTTTTGCTCCTTTCTTCACTCTACGAAGGAACTCTAGACGCGACCCTGCGCGATCTGTTTGGCAAGAAGGTGGAGGGGTTGGGGCCGTAGGGGTGAGAGGAGCGCGATTGCCGTAAGCACTCGTCTCCCCACCCTCCAGGGCACGTAGACGGCCGCGGGGGACTCCGCCGGTCCCTCCGGGCGCCGCAGCGCACGCACCCAACACGCGGTGGGTCCGGCGCAGACTCGCGGCGATCGACCCCCACCACGTAGGTTTAATTGGGGGGTGGGGGGGAGGGGGCGCCACTCCCCAGCTCGAGCCTGGGAGACCCGACTCGCCTCCTCCTCCTCTGGCCGCCCAGCAGAGGAGGAAAGACTCAAGGGTGGGGGGCGGTGGTACCTGGAGATTTTACACTTTTTGAGGCCTCCGTCTTCCGCTACTGCCGCTGCCACGCCAGACGATTTTCTCTTCTTCTTCACCGGCATCTTCCGCCCTCCCCGGCAGGGCGGGCAGGGGAGCCGGGGGAGGGGGTCGCGGTCCGCGGAAGGCCCCTCAGTGCTGCCCCCCGGGTCCCAGAGACAGCAGCAAGCGTAGGAGCCAAGTCTCCAGCCCGCACCGCAGCTGCCCAGCCCGGCCGCGGGCCGCCCCCACGCCTCCTCCCGGTCTTCCTGTGCTCGGGGCAGCGGGTCACTGCTCACCGGTGGACACTGCGGCTGGGCCCCTCCGGGCAGGGAGGACGCGGACTGGCCGGCACCGCCACCAGTCACAGACTCCGAAAGCAAGAGGCTCAGCCTGACCCGGATGCGCCTCGCCGAGGGCCGGACGTGACGCAGCGCCGAGCGGGTCGCCGGGAGGGGCGGAGCTCTGGTTGCTATGCTTTAGCGGCTTCCGGCTGCAGGACGCCGAGTACCGGCCCGAGGGGAGAAATGGGCTTGGTGGGCCCTTTGACCGCCTCGCTGGCCTTTCTCGGGAAACTTCTACCCACCCCTAATGCTGGTAAGTCACCTCCAAGAAATGTTTTATGAAACCACTAATACTTTGGCCTTAAAATAACTTGGTAAAGTAAACCAAATTTCACTTCTGAGCTCTTCCATTCACTCGGTAACCTCACGTTCATTGTTATTTAAATGCACGTTTTCTTTCTGGGCTGGCTGGCCGGCAGCCGCCCACTCTCACACCCGTTCATTGTCCCTCACCCCTGTGCCTTGTTAAAACTTAGCTTTACATTTCTCACCTGTCACATAAGAAACAGTAGGTAGACGTAGTAAAGAGGAATTTGGGGAGCATTTCTAAGGGGCCTTCCCTCAAACTTTTACCCCAAACACCTGTAATGACTCCACCATCACTTCAGTGAAAATATTGTTTATAAATAAAGGTTGTTGCATATAAAGATTATATAGTAGAAAGTCGCTTAGGTCAATATATATGTAAAATAAGTTAACATCTGTAAACCAAAGTGAGTTTATAGAGAAAGAAAGTGTCTTTAAATTCAGTAACAGCCCATGTGGTTCTAGTGAGATGACTTCCACCTGGGCACTCATTTGGACAATCAGAATATCCTATTTCCTTAGGCCATTAATTGGCTCAGAAGGACATCTGATCCAAACCAGGCCCATCAGTGCTAATATGAAACTGAACCATCAGGAATCAATTTATTTCCTATGGACTTGACCTGAGAGGATGCAAGAATAAGCCAAAACTCAGAAAAGACCAGAATCGAGGAGAAAAATAAAAAACAAAAACAAATGATTTTCTGGTATAAGGCCTGACTCCATGATATGCCCTGAAAATATGAGTTACATGAGCCATTAAAACTCACCGTTTTGCTTATGCAATACTCTTATTTACAACCAAAAGAAGGTTGTTCCGAATGCTACTGTAATCCTTCAACTCAATTAAAAATGCATGAGACCAGCCCTGACTGGTTTGGCTCAGTGGATAGAGTGTTTGGCCTGTGGACTCAAAGGTCCCAGGTTCGATTCTGGTCAAGGGCATGTACCTTGGTTGCATGCACATCCCCGGTGGGGGGTGTGCAGGAGGCAGCTGATTGATGTTTCTCTCTCATTGATGTTTCTAACTATCCCTCTCCCTTCCTCTCTGTAAAAAATCAATAAAATGTATTTTTAAAAAAATGCATGAGACCAAAACATCAAATCTGAATAAAATCCAGTCTCTAAAAAAAATACCATCTGTATGTAGGGACAGTGGAACATGTTAACACTCAATGCAATCAGCAAGATCCTGTCAGAAATTCTACAAGAAAAAATGACCCAGATTCTGCAACAAGGTATTAGAGAAGGAAATTTTCAAGGATATATTAATAATTTTCCATATTTGAATCTTGAGTTAAAACAATGTTGAATAATAGGACAATTGGAAATTTGAAAACTAGCTGAATATTTGATGAAATTCTAGAACAGTGGTTCTCAACCTTGGCTGCACATTAGAATCACCTGGGAAATAGGATTTTAAAAAGATTTCCAGGTGATTCTAATGTGCAGCCAAGGTTGAGAACCACTGTTCTAGAACAAGCAAAACTTACAGGGCAGTATATCAATAATGCTTGGGGACTAGGATAGGGTGGTGATAGACGGAAAAGTCTGACTGTAAAGAGGCAAAGGGAACTATATTGGATAATAGGCATATTCTATGTCTTGTTGAGGTAATGGTGTATATACTTGTCAAAGCTCATTGAACTGTACAATTAAAGATATATGCCCTTATATGAATTTATTCCTCAATAAGTTGAAATAAAAAGTGCAAATAGCCCAGCCAGTGTGGCTTAGTGGCTGAGTGTTGACCCAGGAACCAAGAGGTCACAGGTTCAATTCCTGGTCAGGGCACATGCCCAGGTTGTGGGCTCAATCCCCAGTAGGGGGTGTGAAGGAAGCAGCTGATTGATGATTCTCTCTCATCAATGTTTCTATCTTCAAATTTCCAATCCTTTATAATAAAACCCTAATATGCAAATTGACCGAACAGCTAAACGAAGGCTGGTCGCTATGGTGTGCACTGACCACCATGGGGCAGACGCTCAATGCAGGAGCTGTCCCTGGTTCTGTGTTGAGCTTCTGCCCCCTGAGAGGGAGGCAACCAGCGGGGGGGGGGGGGGGGGGGAGGCTGCCAGCAGGCACTACCAGGCCACCAGCCAAGGCAGGTGCCAGCGGGGGCTCCCGGATCGCCCCACCCGCCGGCCGCCCAACAGATCAGCCCTGATCGCTGACCAGGCAACCCTACCCTATATATTGGGAACAGTCTCAGATTTAAAAATTAAAACCTGGCAAGGCTACTCTAACACTGAAAAAACAGGATGATGCAGTGATGACATGCATGGACTCTGGCTTGCACATTTTGTGGTCAGCCCTGATTCTAACACTTAAACTGTTTGACACAGCCCATTACTTAACTTCTCTCTGCTTCCGTTTTTCCACCCATAAGATGGGAAAAATAGTACTACTGCCTCAGAAGGATCATGTTATGCACTACTTTTTATAATCAGGGCAAAAAAAGGTAGCTGCCCATACAACAGCAAGATGCCTTTCACCTGTATGAAAAGTATGGTCACTGGTGCATGCAGCATCCTGGATTGCAAGAGGGATGTCTGCCAGTTGTTGGACATCCCACGAGGGGTCCTGGATTGCGAGTGGGCGTAGACTGGGCTGAGGGACCCCCCTCCCCCCTGCAAGAATTTTGTGCACTGGGCCTCTAGTTGTCCTATAAATGTCATACTATTCAATGTTCCTCTCCCTTTAAAAATCAATAAGAATATTTTTAAAGAGCAAACAAATATACCCCAAATAATGACACTATTAGACATTAACAAAGCTTATTTCAAGAAGTGAGCTATAAAATCTAAATATCCCTTTTCACAAATAGAAAAGAGAAATGGAATAAAAATCTAAATGATGAAGACAAAGACCTGAGAGGACAATGTTCAAGGGATAACCTTCCAGAGAGCAGAATTAAGGTTGAATCAAGAGGTAAGGAACCTTTACAAAGCCTGTCTAGCAGGATACCAGCATTGCTGTGGCCCAGTGACTATGTATATCCTCCATTCTTTTCTCAGTAGGAATATTTATTGTGATTATTGTGTCCCTTCTCCACTGTTATTATAAGAGAGTGGAGAGGCCAATTCTAGACTAGGAAGAACCACTTCTAGACTAGAAAGAAGACCCAACCACACCTGGAGACTCTAGAGATTCAACTGAATGCAATGACTGGATGGGAGCCTACTTGCACCTATAGAACTCTCTGGAAAAAAGGTAAAAGACTGGTTCTTTGTATGGTATTCATTCTTTCAGTCTATTATTCAAATAATGTCTAATGATCACTTAAAATTAGGAAATGTTTTTGGTTTAGGTATATAAAAGGCAGGTATGACTCTTGCATTCATAAAGTTTACAGTCTGGAAAGGGAAGTATATGCAGCCCATATGCATTTGAGAACAAAGAATAGGGTCAATAATCTGTGCTTGTCAATGATTATAAAGGGATGGTGTTTTCAGTCATATAGATAATTTTCTTTACTGTTTTCCCTGATCAATACCTACTGTCACCACCATACCTTCATTCTCAAAATGGAGCATTCCATTACCCTAATTATGCTCAATACAAACTATGTATAGAATATATAAATTAATAAATTTTAGGGCACTATATTTGGCTGCTTTGATACAGATACAACTATTTTAAAAGATCCTTTTCATAACTTCATTCTATAACTAAGGGACCTATTGGTAGCATCACTGCCTGTGAATAGTATAGAAATGTTTAGTTATGTGGTTTTAATCTTATCTGCTGCTCATCAGCATACAAATAGGATATTATTTTTCACCAAGAAGGCACCTATAATGGGGAAATAAACTATGACAGAGTACTATAGTTCTTTGTTGTGTAGAAGAATTTTTTAATGAAAGTAATGAGAAGGGAGGGATAAAGCATTTATTTAACCCCTAGAGTGCCGGGGAGCACAATCGCGTTCCTCCTGTCTTTTGCCAAAAGTGCCTCCTCCTGCAGTGTCACTATTAGATGCTAGTAGTTCACTCTTTACTGACAGATGGCACCTAAGTGCAGATTACTTATGATGCCGAATGTTTGTAGTTCTAAAATTGACCACTGGCATTTATCTGCCTAATTTTTTACAGGTACTACGATTTTATGAAGTTTACTCAGATTTTGTAGCCCTAAAGCTTTGAAATGGCATCCAGTTCTAAGTCTGCTTTTATTAGTGATGATATTGCTAAATATGTCAATTCTTGCTGTGAAGATGACAATTTTGTGGAAGATATTGGAGAAGGGTGTCCCTCTGGAAGTGATCAAGAATGTCCCATCAAATCAGAATCGGAAAGTGATTGCAGGGACGTGTTTGTCCCTCTGAAACATAAACGAGTCCCAGTAATAATTGAAAGTTCAGACAGTTACAGCACATGTGAAAATGTTGAAGATTTACACAATTCTAGTTTTCCTGTGTTTATTGAAACACAACCTGGCCAAGATTTATATGTGCAGTCTAGTCTTTCTTTCCTAGAATCACCGGGTCCGAAGCATGCTCCTCCCCAGGATGCCAAACCTATAGAATATTTTGACATGTTTTTCACTTTGGCTTTGTGGAATCTAATGGTGGCTGAAACTAATAGGTATGGAAATCAGTTTTTGCGTTCTCAGCAGCAAATATCACCCAGTTCTAGAGTCAGACAATGGAGGCCTGTAAACGTCCTTGAAATGAAAGCATTTGTGGCTGTGCTGTTGGAAATGGGAATTACACGAAGGCCTACCATATTCTCATACTGGGATAGGAATAGTAGAGCCATTCCATGGTTTGGGAACATGTTCTCAAGAAATAGATTTCGCCGAAACCGGTTTGGCTCAGTGGATGGAGCGTCGGCCTGCGGACTGAGGGGTCCTGGGTTCGGTTCCGGTCAAGGGCATGTGCCTGGGTTGCGGGCGCATCCCCAGTGGGAGGTGTGCAGGGGGCGGCTGGTCGATGTTTCTCTCTCATCGATGTTTCCAGCTCTCTATCTCTCTCCCTTCCTCTCTGTAAAAAATCAATAAAATATATTAAAAAAAAATAGATTTCAACTGATACTAAAATTTTTTCATCTTGTTGACAATGAAAAACTGTTTCCACCAGGTCATCAGAATTATGACCCTGCTCTAAATTTA
Organism: Myotis daubentonii; assembly: GCF_963259705.1. Lineage (NCBI taxonomy): Eukaryota > Metazoa > Chordata > Mammalia > Chiroptera > Vespertilionidae > Myotis > Myotis daubentonii. The sequence continues at coordinate 17,560,168 of NC_081848.1, read as the reverse complement.
TCCCCCTTGTTGAGCATGCAAATACGTTGTTCAGATTTCATTACTCACCCCACCAGCACTTATCCATTGATGTGTCCCTAATACAGTATCTTCGAAATAAGAAGCACCACAAGTGGGGAATAAAGTGTTGGATGTTGTGTGACTCTGTTGTACATTATTGTTTAGGTTTTTTCTGCTACGAAGGTGCAAAATGTGAAGAAAAGGCTGAGATCAAAAAGAAAGGCCTTGGTCATGTAGTAGTGACCAAGTTGCTCCAACTTGGGAACTACCTAAATAAGTGATATCATGTAGTGACTGACAGCTTCTTTACCAGTATTACTCTAGCAAAGTATCTGTTTGAAAATGCAACTTACCTCACTGGAACAATAAGATCTAACAGGAGGGACCTGCCAAAGGATGTTACAGCAGATTATGATATAGGGCAGGTCAAATATTTCCACAGTGATGAGATTCTTTTGTGTGGATTTAGAGGAAAAAAATGTAAAAAGAAACCGGTGTTGCTTCTTTCAACCCCATGCTGTTGCTGAGAATGAAACATTGCATAGAAGATGATATTCCCAAGAAAGAGAAATATCCAAACCAGCAATAATAAACCAGTACAACAAATTCATGGGAGGAGTAGATGTACAGATATGATGCTTTACACCTGCCTAGATGAAAGAAGAACTTTGAAGTACTGGAAAAAGGTGGTTTTCAGTATCTTTGCTAGGATGGTGTTAAATTCTTATATAATATACAAAGGGAACACGTCAGGCAGAATTATGTCCCATATCCAGTTCACTTCATCCATTATACAGGCAATTGAGAAAGAATGGCTGGCAGAAAAGATTAGTAACTCAATCTCATAGGTACCAATGAAACAAGCAGATGATGCATTATTGCGAAAATTGCCTGACAGAAATCTAAGAAGGTGTGTAGTATGCAGCAACAAAGATGGAGGACCTGTAAAACGATCCAACACCGTGTGTGCTAAGTGTGGGAAAGGGCTTCATGGACTATGTGTAGGAAAGCACAGCTGTTAGTGATTCCAGAAACAGTCTCCCTACTCAAAGTATTTTTTTGTAAAAAGATTGAAATGTTTGTTCTGCAATTATTTATGAACCTAGAAGGGTTATTTTTTTTGTGCATTCAAAGAATATACTAAATATTTTAGATTTTTTATCAAAATCTTATTAAAAGTTAAACAATATCTTCATTCATGTATTCAGTCAACATTAATTTTATTTTAACATTATGTTTTGTTCAAAATTTTTTTTCTACTAGTTTATAATACAATCAGCAAACAAGGTATGTCAAAGATGAAAACAAATGTAGTAAAGGTTTCCTTAAGTGTTTGAATATGTAACTTCATTTACTTGCGATTTGTAATTTTTTTCCTAAACTGCTGTAAAATCAGCAAAAATGCCTTGGCAATTTTAGCATAGTTCCTAGGATATTGGTTGGCACTCAAAGGGTTAAAGCAGAAACTCAGGTGTTCTAGTTTCATATCCAAAGAAGATACTCAGTGATTTTAGGTAGGATACATAACTTTTATCCCTCGTTTTATCCTACTGTTACAGAGAAGGATGTGGAAAAAATAAATATCCATCTATAAAGACAGTGGACATATATTTATGCCAGATAGGGCAGGAGGTGGAAGAACTGAGACTGAACATAGTTTTGTCATCTATTTGATATATTGGATATCCCTTAGCTTTTGGGGGGTTATAGAATGAAAATAATGAGAAAGATCTTTTAAAATAATTGTATCTGTATCAAAGCAGCCAACAAATATAGTGCCCTAAAATTTATTAATTTATATATTCTATACATAGCTTGTATTTTCTTAATACCTCTTTAAAATATGGCATTTCCACTTGCCAGAAAAACAGGCAACACAGAATTTCAGTAATTTATGGAATGCCATGTTATATGGTCCTGAATTTATATAAATACTTTCTATATATTAACCCTGGTGAAAATTTTGTAAAATATTCCCATACACATAAACCCTGAAAACGAAGACCAAGAGAACAGTAGAAATGGGATGTGTTGGAGCATTAGTGAAGTCCACAGGAATTCCTAGTGTTTTAGAGAAGCTCAAAAGTGCAGAACTGTGGAACACATGCCATGTGCCCTTTACATCTTAAGCAGTGTGCTGGAGGACACTTATTGCAGCCTGACGGTGGCTGTGGCTCACTCTGGGACCCAGACTGAGGAGTGACTACTCTCTGGAACATTGCTTGTTATCGTGATGAAGGGCAAGGAAAACATGGTGAATCCCATGCTGGCTGTTAAAAGTTCTGTGCTGAAATGACACATACCAATTCTACATCCAATCAAGATAGGAATGTATAATCCTTTTGCAGAGAGAGGCACCAAATAAAGATAAATACAGTCCACAATAGTATGGGATTGGAACGCAATTTTATTGAAGATCCAGGGAAGAATGAGTTCACAGAGCAGTTTTAAAGGGATAGTAGAGAAAATTATAAGATTGGTGTCTGTTTATACTTCACATTGACACATTGTATTTTCCAAAGATGGTCACAATGATCTGTCAATCCTCTTGTTCTAGAACTTTACCACTCCCTCTCAGTAAATGAAGTCTTGTTAATAATAGTCATCATCATCCTTTATCATCAATGTTTGTTCATTGAGTCCTATACCATACAAATGTAAGATGTTAATTGAGGAAGCTGGGTGAGAAATATATGGAAACATTCTGTATTATTGCAACTTTTCTGTAAACCTCAAAGTATTCTAAAATAGTTTGTTTTTAAAAAGTCAAAGTGAACAGAAATAAATAATTAAAAAATAGAGTGCAGGAAGAAAGAGTAATAACTCAAGAAAACCACCTCTGCTGGGTGCTTTGAAAGGTCAGAATTCATAAATTCTAGATGTGGGATCATAGGTAGGAAGCATTGTCTTGTATATCAAGTGCCCAACAACAAAGCTGAACCCTTACCAGGAGGACTAAGAATTACTGCTGGACACCTGATTTGCCTTGCAGCATATGAATATACACCACAAATGAAGAAAAGTGGTTCACAGAATCAAATTACTACTGGCAGAGAGGACGGTGTGTTGATGACTTGCTGCAGAGGAAAACTGTTTTTAGATGAGTGGTAGGACCAAGTGAGTGCCGGCAGTTTGGGTTTAGGTGTGTGTTTTTTAAAATATATTTTTATTGATTTCAGAGAGAAAGGAAGAGGAAGGGAGAGAAACATCAATGATGAGAGAAAAACATTGACTGGCTGCCTCCTGCACGCCCCCCACTGGGGATCAAGCCCACAACCCAGGCATGTGCCCTTGACCGGAATCGAACCTGGGACCCTTTAGTCCGCAGGCTGATGACGCTGTATCCACGGAGCCAAACTGGCTAGGTCAGGTGTGTTTTTATAAGCATTTTCATAGTCTTAGACTAAGATGAGTGTTGTTTTGTCACACTTTCCAAATAACATTGGAATGATGGCATTGTGGAAAAGGTTTCTTAAAGTGAAAACTTTAAGATTGATGGATTTGCCCTTTAAAGTTTTGCAACCTTGAATAAAATGTTTTACCATCTGTGTAATAAAATATATGCCTTAGCTAGATATCACAGTACTGTACTGTTGAAAAATAATAAAATAAATGTGAATGTGTTATCAAAACTAACTGCTAAGGGGTATATAATTATGTATCAGCTGGAATCCATAGGGTACACCCTACAAAAATCAAGTTCTTCTAGTCTAGAAAGAGTTTATTTAAGGTTGTTCACAGAATCAAAGGATGGAACTGCAAAGAAGGGGACATGGAAAAGAGGTGACTTACTCTGTTTTCCATTCCCACTCAAGTTCTAGTAATGGGGCTTTCCTTTCCTATCACTATTACCTTTATTAAATGTCAATGGCCCTGTCTTTGTTTCCAGGGATCTTAACCAAGTTCTCCACCATTGAAAATAGGATTGTCTACACAGGCCAGTTTGAATGAGACTCAGCAAATTTTTAGGTCATGGTTAGGCATTACTTCTTTGGAAAATCCAAAGGTGACATGTGGGTAGTTACTGAAATCTCTCGCAATGCAGCACAAAGCAGATTAGTTCACTGGACTGTAGCAGAAGCAATGATTCCTAGAAAGACAGTAAATGATCTGCAAACTGTCTTATTTACTCAGCACCTACCCATATATGGCTGTGGTCACTGGCAGTTGCAACGTTGACATTTCTTAATGCTGAGTTTGTTCTTTTCCATGTGTTCTTTTGCAGATCTACTCCCTCATCTATAGTTTCACAGAGATCTCAAGTTTGAGAGAGAGTTTGAGCCAAGTTTGAGCCCTATCCAACTCTTGAAGCCCTTCCTAGCCAAGATAACATTCAGTTGTTAGGGCATAAAGGTATGCTCTGCTTTCAGGTCCTGTACTTTCTTTTTTTTAATATATTTTTATTTATTTCAGAGAAGAAGGGAGTGGGAGAGAGATAGAAACATCAATGATGAGAGAGAATCACTCATCAGCTGCCCCCTGGCACACCTCCTATTGGGGATCCAGCCTGAAACCTGGGCATGTGCATTGACTGGGAATTGAAACATGACCTCCTGGTTCATAGGTTGACACTCAACCACTGAGCCATGCCAGACAGGCTTAAGTATTTTTTTTTTTTTTTAGTCCTCACCAGAGGATATTTTTCCATTTTTAGAAAAGAGTAGAAGAGAAAGGGAAAGACAGAGGGAAACATTGATGTGAGAGAAACAAATTGATTGGTTGCCTCCTACATGCGCCCTGACCAGGGCCCGGGCCAGGGAGAAGCCTGAAACCGAGGTACGTGCCCTTTGACCAGAATCGAACCTGGACCCTTTGGTCCGCAGGCTGACGCTCTATCCACTGAGCCAAAGCGCAAGGCCTGCAATTTAACTTGCAAGAGCCTTCTGGTCTCCAAAGAAAATGTGGCTCATCAGAATCAAAAATTTTGGCTTTCAATTGCATTTTTTAAATATCATGGGGTTTCAAAGTATAGTTTCACAGTAAACAAAACAAAACAGAACAAAAAATTAGCAACTATTTTTCATTTCTGATTTTGTAGTCAGTGCTTGAGGTAATGAGAATCACACTGACTTTAAAGATCATGAGTAAGAATTATGTGCAGAAAAGAAAACCACACAAATGTTTTTAAGATATTTTTCCCTATGGGCTAAACAATAAGAGCATTCTCAGGCAATCTTCATTGAACTCTTCCACATTCTATACTATATAGCTAAAGCTTCCATTTGCACATCCTTCTGATATAACCTATACCTACAACCAGTAACATAACTTGTAGGGCCCTGAGCAAAATGAAATGCAGAGTTTTGTTCAAAAATTATTGATCTGTAAGAGCAGACCATTAAACCCAGGGCAGGGACATGCTCATGAAGCCACCCCTGCACACACCTTAAAAGCAAGTCAAGCCTGAGTGACCCACACTTTTCATTCAATGGAGCTCTATGTTTCTGTGGCAGGAAGTGCTATGTGTTCTAAACGCATTCTTATTTTAGAGAGACATTATATATTCCACCCTATCTTGCAATCAGGAATTGCCATGAGAAGGTTCTATGTAAGGCCTCACTCTTTATCTGCAACTCAGACAGATTAAAAGTAATTCAGGAGAGAATTCTGTCATTTCAGAGAATAGTGAAGCCACAAAATAGAAGAGGTCTAGATTCCTGAATCATCATATGGAAGACTGCCTGCTAAATACTACATTGAACTGTCAAATGAAGGAGAAATAAAACCAGTGAAATTTTGTGGTTTATTGTAATGTTTGACATACCTTGACTATGTCAGGAGTAACCTATGTTAAAATAAAAAATGACACCAAAATCTCAATATCTTATAACAAAAATTTATTTCTTATTTATGATATGCCATCCAGAAGATTATACTTATCATAGCTACTCAGGGAACTAAGCTGATGAAACTTCACCATGACTTATGCTTCCATGATCATCACAGCAGTGGAAAAAAATCATGATTATACATTGTAAGGTTTTTGTGCATACTGGTATATAATACATCATTTCTACTTACACATCAAAGACCATAAGTCAAATGGCCACGCCTATCTTTAAAAAGAGCAAAGAAGCCCAGCCGATAGGGCTCAGTCGTTGAGCATTGACCTAGGAACCAAGAGGTCACAGTTTAATTCCTGGTCAGGGCACATGTAGGGGGCATGCAGGAGGCAGCCCATGGATGATGTTTCTCATTGATGTTTCTATCTCTCCCTCTCCCTTTCTCTCTGTAAAAATAAATGAAAATAAAATTTTTTTAAAGAGCAAAGAAGTATAATCCCATGTGCCAAAAGGGGGAATCCAGACATATTTTGGAAATGACAGTCCTGAATCCCACATGGTTATAGACATTGGTTTTTGGAAGGAGAGTGCTGCCATACAGAAAGTTAAAATATGTTGTATAGAATAAGTAGGCAGCAAAAAAACATTAGTACAGGCTGGTTAGCTGGAGAGCTCTAGTGCGCCTTGATAAAATATTTAGTAAAACTGTCCTCCGTGAGAAGTAGAAGGTAGGCCATGAGCCTAATGAGACTCTTAACTGTATGGGAAGTAGATAGAGGGAGGGTAATGGTGTGAAGTGAAAATCATTTTGCAAAAATCAGATTAAGGGTTTTAACTTTGCTATCCAAGCCTATTGCTTCAGATAGCCTCAAGAGGGGCATTTGCAAAGAAATAAATCATTCTTGATAATTACATACAGAAAAGAACTAGAATGTGAAATTTAGAATATGAAATTAAAAGCAAATATATCAGCCTACTAAGTTTTTAAGGGAATTGTATTGTTAATGAAACCATGTGCCTGGACTTAAAAAGACTTGGAGCAACCATCAAGCTCCCAGAGTGTCCCCAGCAGAAAGCCCAGATAACTTATCTTTTTGGTTTATAGGTTGTACCCTGAGGACCCACATTTGAACCTGATGGAAAGGCCTGTGCATCACATGAAGCTTTGATTCATTGACTTCACAACCCTATCCCTGACAAGTACACTAGACCCATGATAGGAATAACTTTCATTGGTTTCAGTGAATGTTTCTTAATGGTGTAAATTTTCAAATTTCATATTTGTTATCTTTAGGGATTAAAGGGGCCAAGTCAATACTTGAAAAATGGGAATTGTAACATGGCCTCTTTTCCTTTAAATTTATGCTGAGCTACCTTGTTAAATAAATTTGTGCTGCCAATTTTTTAATGTTCTATTCTCATAGCAATAGGCTGTGATGTCAGAGGGTTATCACAAAATTGATAAAAAAAAATATGCTAGGCTGTGAAGCAGAAAGCTCTGATTGTTGCATGTTATTAAAATATCATGTTATGTAAATAAAAATGGAACCAGATCAAAAATAAAAGACTCAAAATAGCAAGCTTATGTGAACATTTTTATTAATTGCCATAGTATATAAAAAAAAGCTTTCCCTTCAGCACTTTTTATCAGTGGTTAGTATTTTTTAAAAAATACTATTAAAAAACATTCAGTTACAAGTCTGAGCAACATTATTTCCTGCAAATTAAAGGTAAGCTAGATCATGCACACAGTAAAGAAAGCATCAAAGCATCTAAAAGAATTGCTATGCAGGGAAAGATTACCTATTAATATGTTTTTTCATTTTTTTTCTACTAAAAACCTAGCATACTTCATCACACTGAAAGGCATAATTAAAAGCATTACATCAAATGATTATCACATAATTTGGTATAGGTGCAATAAACCTCATTAAGACAGCATTCTATAAAGCACCTTTACAAACTCACATGCCCACAGGGTCTGGTAGGTTATGTAAATTAGTGAAATGGCCTGGGTGTGAGACAGTGGGGTTGATGAGTGCATGTTCTATCTATAGCAGTCTAGATGGGCTAGGTTAGGCCAGAACAACAAAGAAGACAATAGCTTAGTTGTTGAAGACAAAATTTGTTTACTTGCTCAAGCTACATGTGGTCAAGGATCAGCTGGGAACTCTACTCTTTGTCCTTAGAGCAGCCACTTTGTAGAACATTACTGGTTACTACGGCAGAGGAAAAAGAGATTCCACTCTCACACTGCACAACTCCAGGAGCAGCTGTGTAGGGCATTTTACAAACTGATATTTGCATTAAAAGTGGCCTGTTCAAAATAATGAATTAAATAGGAAACAAGTACCACCTTATATTAATAAGCTCTTATGCTCGTTATCCATAAAATGTAAAATTTAATCTTTGTAAACAGGCTATGAGATAAATGCATATTATCATCTTCATTATACAGAAAGGGAAACTGAGATTTGGAGAGTTTAAATAACTCGAACAAGATTGCACAGTTGTAGGGTGTAAAAGAGTTAATACAAACTAGTGCACTCTCCTGGGGAATACACTGCTTTCACTCATCTGAAATAAAAGGGGATTCATATAGCACCACTCTTCAAAAACATAAGTGTACTAGTGACCCATCGCGCAAAACTGCACGAGGTCTGGGACCCCCCCCCCCACCCCCGCCTTCCATGGGACCTTACCCAAACGCTCTGAACACAAACCCCTGCACTTGCTACTGGGATGAGGTTCATGCGAGCGGCCATCTTGGCTACACCCCCTTACACCTCGCTAGGTGCTAGGTCACCAAGGTCACATCATTTTGCTTATTCACATTACAGCCCTGTCCGCCCAACACCTTAAGCCACACCCTGGCCACGCCCCCTAAGGGCACCTGGGCTTTGTTCAGTCGAGCACCTGCACACTAACTTGGCCCCGCCACTGCCCTCCACCTGGTTTCAAACCTCCTTCTAGGACAGTGGTTCTCAACCTTTCTAACACCGCGACCCTTTAATACAGTTCCTCATGTTGTGGTGACCCCCAACCATAAAATTAATTTCATTGCTACTTCATAACTCATTTTGCTACTGTTATGAATCGTAATGTAAATATCTGATATGCAGGATGTCTTTTCATTGTTCGCGACCCACAGGTTGAGAACCGCTGTTCTAGGAGGACTTTCTTCAAGATGCCTCTGAGGGCAACAAAGCTACGCCCTACGGACCGGACCGGGCGCACCCTCACGTTCAGGGTACATCCTTGCGTACACTACTCCGTGGCCCCTACTGTCTACTGGTGTTCACCTTCATTCTGCTGACTCCACATCTGTCCCTTGTGCCCATGTCGCTGCTTTTAACTCTAGTAATTCCTGTGCCTGAGTTTACCCCTCCTGCAATCTCTGGGCTAGGCCAAGGCCACGCCCTTACCCACAGGGCCAGTGCCTGTGCTCCTTCCCCCGGTTCCAGGCTCTGCCCCTCTGGTCTGAGTCCCGGAGTCCCGCCCTGCGTGGCCAGTATGTCATGGGACGGCCCCAGTCCTGGAGTGCCACCCCAATGCTCTGCCTCTGGTCACGCAGGCCATGGAAACCCTGGAAGCCGTGCAAAGCGGACGTCAGGACCCCCACGCCCCGATGGGGCCACAAGAACCCTGGCAGAAGCCGCACAAAGTAGCCACCAGACCCACCCCCGCTGCATCACCCCCGCTGCGTGCACCGCCATCTTGTGATGGCGTCATGGAGTGAGGGTTAATTTGCATATTACCTCTTTATTAATAGGACTTTTCTATTCTGTTGGTGGACATTTAGGTGTTTACAGTTTTGGACTATTAAAAACAATACTATTATGAGCATTCTTTTAGGGGCATCTTAATATATCTATATATATAAAATCCTAATATGCAAATAGACCGAACGGGGGAACAACCAGTCACTATGACATGTGCGGACCAACAGTGGGTGCGTATGGAACATGGCAGGCGTCGGCAGCAGGAGGCAGAGCACGAAACATGGCGGGTATCAGCCATGGCGGGATGGTGGAGCAGGTGAGCGGGGGTGCCAGATCAAGGTGGGGCACCAGTTGCTGTTATCAGGGCGAGTCTCTCTGGTGGTTACTGAAAATTCTTTGCTCCTGTGCGTCACGGTCCCACAGGACGTTTGCACCTGCGGCCAGCACCGGCCCCGCTCACTCCCGCTGCTGGTCCCGATGGCTCAGCTCCATCAGCGGGTGCAAGTGGTGGCTGCCGGCCTCGATCGCCCCTTAGGATTTCTCCACCTCCCCCTGGCTCCTGAGGGGCAATTGTGGCCGGCAGCCACCTCTCACCCACTGCAGTGCCGAAGCTGCTGCTTACACCCACTGCTGGTACCCAGAACCTGTCCTGATCACTCGGCACTGTCAGCAGGTGCAAGAGTGGTGGTTGCCGGTCCAGATCACCCCTCAGGGCTTCTCCACCTCCCCCTGCTCCTGAGGGGCAATCTGGGCAGCAGCCGTCACATGTACCCACTGCCTGTACTGGCCCCAATTGCTCTGCATCATCAGTGGGTTCAAGCAGGGCCGGAGCCATCAGCATGTGGGAGCGGCGGCAACAGGAACAGGGCTGCCGGGCGGGGCCAGGCAGGGTGTGGAGGCTGGGCAGAGACCCGCCCCTGTGCCCACCACAGCCTCATGGCCCCCAGTTCCTTTCAAGGTGCACCAATTCATGCACTGGGCCCCTAGTCTATACTGATAATAGCCTAGGTCAATGATGGCAAACCTATAACATGCATGTCAGAGGTGACACATGAACTCATTTTTTTGGTTGATTTTTCTTTGTTAAATGGCATTTAAATATATAAAGTAAATATCAAAAATATAAGTGTTTTACTATGGTTGCAAATATCAAAAAATTTCTATATGTGACACGGCACCAGAGTTAAGTTAGGGTTTTTCAAAATGCTGACACGCCGAGCTCAAAAGGTTCACCATCACTGGCCTAGGTGGTCGTCACGCCGTGATGCCCTCACGTTGTCATAATCCATCAGTAGGAGGCTGTGTGCGCAGCAGGCACACGCTGGTGGGCAGGCCTGCATGTGCGACAAGGCAGAATAGGCCCTTGAAATCAGGGAGGGGCGGGACCTGAGCACTTGGTGTGGAGGGAATAGCACAGGCTCCTTGGGAGGGAATACAGAGTGGAGCTGCAAGCAGAGCTGGTCGCGCTCAGGCCTGTCGGCTCCTCTTCAGGTGTGACAGGCTGCAGCAGCCTGGCTGAGAGGGAAGGGGTGAGCATGGTGCTCTGAGCACAGCTACCATGGACCGCCCAGATGAGGGGCCTCCTGCCAAGGGCCGCCGCCTGAGCAGCTCGGAGCCCTCTGAAGACGATGCACCACCACCGCTGCCACCTCAGCCACCACCACCGCTCATGCAACTGCTCCTGCCTCCACCGGAGCAGTGACTGAGGCTCTGGGAGGAAATGGAGGTGGCACAGGTGCTGGCTGACATGAGGGGCATGGGATTGGGTCCCACTCTGCCCCGTCTCCCCCCTATGTCATTCTGGAAGAGGGGGGAGTGCACGCGTACTTCACCCTGGATGCCAGGTGTTCCTACTGGGATCCTGATTTCGAGTCTGGGTATGGGAAGGCGTCCCCTTCCATGGAGAGCCTGGAAACATTCTCTCCTCAGGAGGTGCCTAGGGGAAGCCTGGAGATCATCATTCAGGTTACCGAGCCGGAGCCCAAGCTGGAGCCGAGCGGCTTTGGTGGAGAGGCCCTAGATACCTGTAGCATAGGGGGACGGGAGTACCAGGTGTCAGCCAGTCTACAGGGGAAGGAAGAGGCCATTAACATAGTGGAAGATGACGAGGAGGAGGTGAAGGAGAATGTGAGGAGCAGGAGGAGGAGGAAGCAGAGGAAGAGGCCTGGGGGCCAGTGGCTCCAGCCTACCTCTTTGGGGCAATCCATCAAGGACCCCCGGGGTCCCAGATCTCACGCAATTTCATACACCGGGTCACTAGTCCTATCTAATAAAGAGGAAATATGCTAATTGACCCCCATGCCATCACAAAGATGGCAGCGCCCACAGCCAATAAGGAGGGAATATGTTAATTGACTGCCCCACCCGCCCCCAAAGATGGTGGTGCCCATAGCCATCAAGGAGGGAATATGCTAATTGACTGCCCTGCCCTCAAAGATGGCAGCGCCCACAGCCAATAAGGAGGGAATATGCTAAATGAGTACCCCGCCCTCAAAAATGGCAGTGCCCACAGCCAATAGGGAGGGAATATGCTAATTGACTGCCACGCCCTCAAAGATGGCGCTGGCAGGGGAGCAGTTAGGCGTTGATTGGGCTGGCAGGGGAGTGGTTAGGGGGTGATCAGGCTGGCAGGCAGAAGTGGTTAGGGGCAATTAGGCAGGCAGGCAGGCAAGCGGAATGGAGCCTAAACTGACAGTGGGACATCCACTGAGGGTCCCAGATTGGAGAGGGTGCAGGCTGAGCTGAGGGACACCCCTCCAGTGCATGAATTTCATGCACCGGGCCTCTAGTCTACACTAATAAAAGACAAATATGCAAACTGACCATACCTTCCCTATGCCTTAAGCCACGCCCACCAGCCAATCAGAGCGACTATATGCAAATTAACCCAACCAAGATGGCGGCCAGCAGCTATAGAGCTGGAGAAAGCAGGAGGCTTGGGTTTTTGCCCCGGCGATAGAGGAAGCCAAGCTTCCCGCCCGCCCTGGCTGGCTCTGAGCTCCACTCAAGGCTACAAAGTTTCAATTATAAAAGGTAAATAAATCCCAGAATAAAAAAAAAAAGGAGAGGCTGGGAGCTTCCATCACCGGGGGGCTTGGCCTGCCTGAAAACGGCCCTCAGCACCTCACCCAGACTGGCCAGGCACCCCAGTGGGGACCCCTCACCCTAAAGGGGGTGTGGCCAGCCTGAAAACAGCCATCAGCCCCTCACCCAGGCCAAACCTCCATGGGGTGAGGGTCCCCACTGGGGGGAGCTTGACCAGCCTGAAAACAGCCATCAGCCCCTCACCCAAGCTGGGCAGGCACTCCAGTGGGGACCCCCACCCTGAAGGGGATGTGACCAGCTGCAAACAGCCATCAGCCACTCACCCAGGCTGGCCAGGCACCCCAGCGGGACCCCCACCCTGATCTGGGACACCCTTCAGGACAAACCAGCCGGCCCCCACCCGTGCACCAGGCCTCTAGCCTATCTAATAACAGACAAACATGGTAATTGATCATACCTTCGCTACATCTCCCATTGGCTAATCAGCACAATATGCAAATTAACCGCCAACAAAGATGGCGGCTAATTTGCATACTGCGGGCAGGGCAGTACAGCGCCATCCTGTCCCGCCGCCATCAGGGCCTGCTATCTGCGACCTGGGGCGGCAGGCATCCCATGTGCGACCCGACCCGGGGAGGCCGGGTGCGACTGCGGCTATCCGCCACCCGCCCGGCCGCCATCCGGCCCTCCCGCATTCGACCCAGGCGGCCGGGGACAGCGTGGCTCCTCTGTCACCCCAGCTTTCTCATCACAGCTGTGGAAACTGACAGCAGGGAGGAAATCCCACCCCCACAGAATCATCCAGATCAGCCATTAGTCACACAGCTCTCAGTGGCCTGACAGGCAGGACTCTCATTCACCTGCATCTCAGACCATATCAGTAGAAAGGTAGGACTATGTCCAAAGAAAAACGGTTGATACAAGGTAGCTCTGTAGCCGAAAGATGCCGGCGTTATTGACAGAAAATGTCTGCAGAGCAACGTGTGTCTGATCTTGAAAGAAGGCGGCGCCTGCAACAGAATGTATCTGAAGAGCAGCTACTGGAAAAACGTCGCTCTGAAGCTGAAAAACAGAGGTGTCTTCGGCAGAAAATGTATAAAAACAAACGTGCCTTTGAAGTTGAAAGAAGGCAGTGGCGACAACAGAATATGTCTAGAGAACAGTCATCAACAAGTACTACCAATACAGGTAGGAACTGCCTTCTCAGCGAAAATGGAGTACATAAGGATGCAATTCTCGAACATAGTTGTGGTGAAATGACTGTTCGATGTGAATTTTGCCTATCCCTAAATTTCTCGGATGAAAAACGATCCGATGGGAAATTTACTCGATGTTGTAGCAAAGAGAAAGTCTGTCCAAATGATATACATTTTCCAGATTACCTGGCATAAAAAGATTAATGACAAACGAAGATTCTGACAGTAAAAATTTCATGGAAAATATTCGATCCATAAATAGTTCTTTTGCTTTTGCTCCCATGGGTGCTAATATTGCATCGCCATCAGGATATAGGCCATGCTGTTTTAGAATACATGGACAAGTTTATCACCGTACTGGAACTTTATATCCTTCAGATGGTGTTTCTCAGAAGTTTGCTCAACTCTATATTTTGGATACAGCTGAAGCTACAAGTAAAAGATTAGCAATGCCAGAAAACCAGGGCTGCTCAGAAAGACTCATGATCAACATCAACAACCTCATGCATGAAATCAATGAATTAACAAAATCGTACAAGATGCTACATGAGGTAGAAAAGGAAGCTCAATCTAAAGCAGCAGCAAAAGGTATTGCTCCCACAGAGGTAACAGTGGCGATTAAATACGATCGTAACAGTGACCCAGGTAGATATAATTCTCCCTGTGTAACCTAAGTTGTCATATTCAGAAACGAAGATGGAGAACCTCCTTTTGAAAGGGACTTGCTCATTCATTGTAAACCAGATCCAAATAATCCAAATGCCACTCAAATGAAACAAATCAGTATCCTGTTTCCTACATTAGATGCAATGACATATTCTTTTTCCACATGGTGAAAAAGGCTGGGGAACAGATATCGCATTAAGACTCAGAGACAACAGTGTAGTCGACAATAATACTAAACAAAATGTAAGGACACAAGTCACCCAAATGCAGTATTATGGATTTCATCTCTCTGTAAGGGACACGTTCAATCCTACTTTAAATGCAGGAAAATTAACTCAACAGTTTATTGTGGATTCGTATTCAAAAATAGAGGTCAATCAGATAAATTTCATCAAAGCAAACCAATCTAAGTTGAGAGTTGAAAAATATAGTGGTTTGATGGATTATCTCAAATCTAGATCTGAAAATGACAATGTGCCGATTGGTAAAATGATAATACTTCCATCATCTTTTGAGGGTAGTTCCCAGAAATATGCAGCAGCAATATTAGGATGCTATGGCAATTGTAATGAAGTATGACAAGCCCGATTTATTTATAACCATGACATGCAACCCCAAATGGGCAGATATTACAAACAATTTACAACGCTGGCAAAAAGTTGAAAACAGACCTGACCTGGTAGCCAGAGTTATTAATATTAAGCGGAATGCTCTTTCAAATGATATATATAAATTCCATTTATTTGGTAAAGTAATAGCTAAGATTCATGTCATTGAATTTCAGAAACGCGGACTGCCTCACGCTCACATATTATTGATATTAGATAATGAGTCCAAATTACGTTCAGATGACATTGACCATATAGTTAAGGCAGAAATTCCAGATGAGAACTAGTGTCTTCGACTTTTTCAAATTATAAAATCAAATATGGTACATGGACCACGTGGAATGCAAAATCCAAGTAGTCCATGTATGGAAAATGGAAAATGTTCAAAGGGATATCCAAAAGAATTTCAAAATGCGACCACTGGAAATATTGATGGATATCCCAAATACAAACGAAGATCTGGTAGCACCATTTTTACTGGAAATAAAATTGTCGATAATATTTGGATTGTCCCTTATAACCCATATTTGTGCCTCAAGTATAACTGTCATATAAATGTTGAAGTCTGTGCATCAATTAGAAGTGTCAAATATCTATTTAAATACATCTATAAAGGGCACGACTGTGCAAATATTCAAATTTCTGAAAAAAATATTATCAATCATGACAAAGTACAGGACATCATTGACTCAAGGTATGTGAGCGCTCCTGAGGCTGTTTGGAGACTTTTTGGAATGTGAATGCATGACCAATCTCATGCAATCACAAGATTAGCTATTCATTTGCCAAATGATCAGAATTTATATTTTCATTCAGATGATTTTGCTGAAGTTTTAGGTAGGGCTAAAAGGCATAACTCGATTTTGATAGCTTGGTTCTTATTGAATAGAGATGACTCTGATGCATGTAATTATTATTATTGGGACATTCCACAGCATTATGTGTTTAATAATTCTTTGTGGACAAAACGCCGAAAGGGTGTGAATAAAGTATGTATTAGGTAGACTGTTCACTGTGAGCTTTAGAGAACCAGAATGATATTACCTTTGACTTTTGCTTCTGCATGTAAAAGGTGCGGTAGGTTTTGAGGATCTGTGAACTGTAGGAGGTATAACTTATAATACATTTCGTGAAGCTGCTAAACACCGGGGATTATTACTTGATGACACTATCTGGAAAGATACGATTGACGATGCAATCATCCTTAATATGCCCAAACAACTATGGCAACTTTTTGCATATATATATGTGTGTGTTTGGATATCCTTCTGCTTGCAGACAAATTATGGGATGAGAATAAATCTCATTTTATTGAAGATTTCTGTTGGAAATTGCACCGAAGAGAAAGTGCCTGTGTAAACTGTGAAACGCATGCCCTTAACGAAATTCAGGAGGTATTCACATTGCATGGAATGAAATGTTCACATTTCAAACTTCCGGACTATCCTTTATTAATGAATGCAAATACATGTGATCAATTGTATGAGCAACAAAGGGCAGAGGTTTTGATAAATTCTCTGAATGATGAACAGTTGGCAGCCTTTCAGACTATAATTTCAGCCACTGAAGATCAAACTGTACACCCCAAATGCTTTTTCTTGGATGGTCCAGGTGGTAGTGGAAAAACATATCTGTATAAAGTTTTAACACATTATATCAGAGGTCGTGGTGGTACTGTTTTACCCACAGCATCTACAGGAACTGCTGCAAATTTACTTCTTGGTGGAAGAACCTTTCATTCCCAATATAAATTACCAATCCCATTAAGTGAAACTTCAATTTCTAGACTCGATATAAAGAGCAAAGTTGCTAAAATCATTAAAAAGGCCCAACTTATTTTTGATGAATGCACCATGGCATCCAGTCATGCTATTAACGCTATAGATAGATTACTAAGAGAAATTATGAATTTGAATGTTGCATTTGGTGGGAAAGTTCTCCTCGGAGGAGATTTTCGACAATGTCTCAGTATTGTACCACATGCTATGCGATCAGCCATAGTAGAAATGAGTTTAAAGTACTGCAATGTTTGAGGATGATTCAGAAAGTTGTCTCTTAAAACAAATATGAGATCAGAGGATTCTGCTTATAGTGAATGGTTAGTAAAACTTGGGTGTGGCAAGTTTGATAGCAGTTTTCATTTAAAAACAGATATTATTGAAATCCCCCATGAAATGATTTGTAACAGATCTATTATTGAAGCCACCTTTGGAAATAGTATATCTATAGATAATATTAAAAATATATCTAAACGTGCAATTCTTTGTCCAAAAAATGAGCATGTTCAAAAATTAAATGAAAAATTTTTGGATATACATGATGCAGAGTTTCACACATATTTGAGTGATGATTCCGTTGACTCCACAGATGATGCTGAAAGGAAAATTTTCCCATTGAATTTCTTAATAGTATTACTCCTTCAGGAATGCCGTGTCATAAATTAAAATTGAAAGTGGGTGCAATCATCATGCTATTGAGAAATCTCAATAGTAAATGGGATCTTTGTAATGGTACCAGATTTATTATCAAAAGATTACTACCGGAGAACCAAGAAGGCAGCATAGGTAAACACCGGAAATTGCTGCCTCCCACAACAACTTCAAAAATACAACTAACCCTAACTGGTTTGGATCAATGGATAGAGCATCGGCCTAGGGACTCAAGGGTCCCAGGTTTGATTCCGGTCAAGGGCATGTACCTTGGTTGCAGGCACATACCCAGTAGGGAGTGTGCAGGAGGCAGCTGATCGATGTTTCCCTCTCATCGATGTTTCTAATTCTCTATCCCTCTCCCTTCCTCTCTGTAAGAAATCAATAAAACATATTTTTTTAAAAATACAACTAAAAGACAAAATGAACATCATCCAGAACTATAGAAAGGCTGGCTGAGTGGAAATTCTACAACTAGTAGAGAAGGTGCGGTGTGGAAGTAAAGTGCAGAGGTATGGAGGTGCACACGGCAAGGGCTGGCTGCTGAGGACACGGTTGTCTTTTTGAATCGGGAGGGAGTCACAAGGTCCCGACTGCTCTGAACTCCAGTTCCGGGTGAGTCTCTGGGGACCCAGACTCATATGGGGAGAAACAGGACTGACTGGCAGTGGGCAGAACTGGGAACTTGAGGGCAGCTTTCCCTCAGAGGAGCTTGCAGCAATTACCGGGACACTGAGACGCAGGGCCCCTTAGGGCAGGGCTGAGGATCAGCCATAGCTGTTTGCTCCACCCTGTTGATTCCGAGACCCC
The DNA here is from genome assembly GCF_963259705.1 of Myotis daubentonii. NCBI lineage: Eukaryota > Metazoa > Chordata > Mammalia > Chiroptera > Vespertilionidae > Myotis > Myotis daubentonii. The sequence goes on along the minus strand of NC_081848.1, from coordinate 17,541,909 downwards.
ACCCCACGCAGGCTGTGGCAGAGGCTTTTGCATATGAATGCCCTGGCCCTTTGCAACCTGAAAATTACCTAACAAATTGCAGCTGGGCCAGACAGACCCAGAACTTCCAAGAGAAGGCCCAAGGCCCCACAGCAGCTTGCACTGCTTCACAGCTGGGCCTCATCTGGGCACCTCCAAACCCCAAAAAAGGAAGGGGAATCTGCAGATCTCTTCATAGCTCCTGCTGGGTAGCATCAGGAAGAGGCTAAACTAGCACCTCCTTAGATCCAGGAGCCAGTGTACCCAGTGGTCAGAGTGGAACCATCCAGATTACAACTCCTCAGATGTAAGGGATACACTCAGGGGGCAGACGCAGTGAGCACCAAAGCCCCACTGAAGAAAGTCTTGCCCCAGACGGGTGTCTTCAACACAGAAGTTCTCCCACTGCAGACACAGCTGATTCTCACTGCCAATTGGCCTGGAGGTCAATTCCTCCCAGTGATACCTACAACAATCAAGGCTTAACTACAACAAGACTGTGCACAAAGCCCACAAGGGGGTACACCAAGAGTATCCACCTCAGGTAACTGGGGAGGCTGAGCCACTGGGCCCTATAGGACACCTAGCACACAAAACCACGCTACCAACACAGGGAAGCAGGCAAAATGCAGAGACAAAGAAACAGGTAACAAATGACAGAAATGGAGGAAAGCAAACGACTGGATATAGAGTTCAAAACCACGTTTATAAGGTTTTTCAAGAATTTTCTGGAAACAGCCAATAAATTTAGTGAGACCCTGGAGGATATGAAAAAAGACCAACTAGAAATTAAGCATACACTGACTGAAATAAAGAATAATATACAGAGATCCAACAGCAGACAAGAGAATCCCAAGAATCAAGTCAAAGATTTGAAATACGAAGAAACAAAAAATACCCAACCAAAAGAGCAAAAAGCAAAAGGAATCCAAAAATATGAAGACAGTGTAAGGAGCCTCTGGGACAGCTTCAAGCACACCAACATCCGAATTATAGGGGTGCCAGAAGAAGAGAGAGGGCAAGATATTGAAAACCTATTTGAAGAAATAATGACAGAAAACTTCCCCTACTTGGTGAAAGAAATAGACTTACAAGTCCAGGAAGCACAGAGAACCCCAAACAAAAGGAATCCAAAGAGGACCACGCCAAGACACATCATAATTAAAATGTCATTCAGAATTGAAGGTCAGATAAACAGCTTCACAGGTAAGAAAAAGCTAAAGGAGTTCATCACCACCAAACCAGCATTATATGAAATGCTGAAAGGTATTCTTTAAGAAGAGGAAGAAGAAAAAGGAACTCTTACCATTTGCCACAGCATGGATGGAACTAGAGAGCATTATGCTAAGTGAAATAAGCCAGTCAGAGAAGGATAAATACCACATGATCTCAATCATTTGTGGAATATAATGAACAACATAAACTGATGAACAAGGACTGATCCAGAGACAGAGAGGCATTGAATGGACTGTCAGGCCTTAGAGGGAAGGTAGGGGACGATAGGGGTAAGGGGGAAAGATTAACCAAAGGACTTACATGCAAGAATATAGGTCTAACCAATGGACACGGACAACGGGGGGGGTGAGGGCATGAGCGGGGGGAGGGGGGGTAGGTAGGGGGTAACGTGGGATAAGGACACATACGTAATATCTTAATCAATAAAAAATATATTTAAAATAAATAAAAAATAAAATAAAATGCCAAGAGCAAAAGGCAAAGAGAGAATCTTAAAAGCAGCAACAGAAAGACTGTCAGTTACGTACAAGGGGATACCCATATGACTGTCAGCTGATTTCTCAACAGAAACTTTGCGGGCCAGAAGGGAGTGGCAAGAAATATTCAAAGTGATGATTACCAAGAACCTACAACCAAGATTACTTTATCCAGCAAAGCTATCATTCAGAATTAAAGGTCAGATAAAGAGCTTCACAGGTAAGAAAAAGCTAAAGGAGTTCATCACCACCAAACCAGTATTATATGAAATGCTTAAAGTTGTTCTTTAAGAAGAGGAAGAAGAAGAAAAAGGTAAATATACAAATTATGATCAACAAATACATATCTATCTACAAGTGAATCTAAAAATCAAGTGAATAAAAAATCTGATGAACAGCGTAAACTGGTGAATATAATAGAACCAGTGGCATAGAAAGGGTGTGGACTGACAATTCTTGGGGGGAAAGAGGTGTGGGGGTGCAGGAAGAGACTGGACAAAAATCGTACACCTATGGATGAGGACAGTGGGAGGGGTAAGGGCAGAGGGTGGGGTGGGAACTGGGTGGAGGAGAGCTATGGGGGGAAATAAGAGGAACTGTAATAATCTGAACAATAAAGATTTAATTTAAAAAAAAAGATTACTACCTAACGTTATCAAAGCTGAAGTATTAACCAGATGAGAAGAATGAGAGGTTGTTCTGATTCCAAGAATTGATTTGTCCCCATCTGACACTGGTCTCCCAATTAAATTAATTCGACGAGTTTCCCGTGATGCCAGTATTTGCAATGATTATTAATAAATCACAAGGACAAACTCTAGACAGAGTAGGAATATTCCTACCTGAACCCGTTTTCGCACAAAGTCAGTTATATGTTGCTTTCTCTCAAGTTCAAAGAGCGTGTGATGTTAAAGTTGTAAATACTTTATCCCAAGGGAAATTAGTCAAGCACTCTGAAAGTGTTTTTACTCTTAATGTGGTATACAGGGAGATATTAGAATAAGTTTAATCACTTTATCAGTCATTATCTGCATCAGTGTTGTTTTTATATCATGAGTTTGTTGTTGTTATATCATTTTATTATTGTTTATCTAATCTAATAAAAGAGAAACATGGTACTTGGCGTACGACCGCTACCCTTCCCATTGGCTAATCAGAGATATGCAAATTAACTGTCAGCCAAGATGGCGGCCGGCAGCCAGGCAGCTTGAAACTACCATGAGGCTTGCTTGCTTCAGTGATGGAGGATTCGAACGTTCCCCGCCTGCCTTGCAGGCCTCTGAGCTGGCAGTTTGAAACATTTTAACAAATATAGAAGCTAAACAAAACCCCAGAAACCAGCTTTCAGCGAGCTGGGATCTCAGAGCTGGAGTTATACATTGTTTCGATTACCTACTTTCAGGAGCGGAGGCCTAAGAGCTGGAGCCTCAGAGCTAAAGCTGGCCCAGAATTAAAAAAAAGAAAAAAAGGAGCGGTTGGGAGCTTCCGTCACCCGCCAGCCTGAAAACAGCCCTCAGCCCCTCACCCAGACTGGCCAGGCACCCCAGTGGGGACCCCAACCCTGAAGGGTATGTGACCAGCTGCAAACAGCCCTCAGCCCCTCACCCAGGCTGGCCAAGCACCCCAGTGGGGACCCCCACCCTGAATGGTGTGTGACCAACTGCAAACAGCCATCATCCCCTCACCCAGGCTGGCCAGGCACCCCAGTGGGGACCCCCACCCTGATCCAGAACACCATCAGGGCAAACCAGCCAGCCCCACCCCTGCACCAGGCCTCTATCCTATATAGTAAAAGGGTAATATGCCTCCCAGCACCAGGATCAACGGAGCCGAGAGGCCTCCCGGCACCGGGATCAGCGTGACAGGGGAAAGCGCCCAAACCCCCTGATCGCCCTGCGGCTCTGTGTGTGACGGGGGTGGGGCCACAACCTCCTCATCCGCCCTGCTCTGTTCGTGACAGGGGAAGGTGCCCCAACCTCCTGATCAGCCCTGCTCTGTGCCTGATACAGGGGAGCTCCCCAACCTCTGATTGCCCTGAGGCTCTGTGTGTGACAGGGTGCGGTGCCCCAACCTCCTGATTGGCCCTGCTCTGTGTGTGACAGGGTGCGGCGCCCCAACCCCACCCCCCACCCATGGGCCCTGCTCTCTGTGTGACAGGGTAGAGCCATAACCTCCCCATCGGCCCTGCCCTGAGTGTGAGAGTGACGGCACCCCAACCCCCTGATCGGCCCTGCTCTGTGGGTGATAGAGGGCGGTGCCACAACCCCCAGCCCTCCCACAGGCCCTGCTCTGTGTGTGATGGGGTAGAGCCATAACCTCCGATCGGCCCTGCCCTGAGTGTGAGAGTGGTGGCATCCCAACCCCCTGATCGGCCCTGCCCTGTGGGTGATAGAGGGCGGCGCCCCAACCCCCTGACCCGCCCTGCTCTGTGTGTGACAGGGGGCAGTGCCCCAACTCCCCTATCGGCCCTACTCTCTGAGTGACAGGGAGGAGCTCCTCAACCCCCTGATGGGCCCTGCTCTGTGCGTGACAGGGGGCAGCGCCCCAACCCCCGGATTGGCCCTGCTCTGTGCATGACAGGGGGTGGCACCGCAACCTCCCCATCGACCCTGTCTTGAGTGTGACAGGGGGCGGTGCCCCAATCCCCCAATCGGCCCTACCCTGAGCGTGACTGAGGGTGGCATCGCAACCTCCCTATCTGCCCTGCTCTGTGCATGACAGGGGGCGGCGCTCCAACTCCCCAATAGGCCCTCCTCTGAGCCCCACCAGGGGCTGCACCTAGGGATGGGGCCTGCCCTCTGCCACCCGGGAGCAGGCCTAAGCCAGCAGGGCGTTATCTCCCGAGGGGTCCCAGACTGCATGAGGGCACAGGCCAGGCTGAGGGCCCCCCCCCTTCCGCCCGAGTACACAAATTTTTGTGTACCGGGCCTCTAGTTTATTAATAAAATTATGTATTATTTTCATATACATTGTACTCATTTCCTTTTATCTCTCACACTTTTATTATAGAGAAAGGGCAAATAGCAATATTCAAATATTTCCTCTCATTCCCTTTCAATGTGCATGAATTTCGTGCACCGGGCCACTAGTCCTATATAATAAAAGGGTAATATGCAAATTGCCCCTAACAGCATAAGGACTGGGAATGACTGGTCACTATGACACACACTGACGACCAGGGGGCAGATACTCAATGCAGGAGCTGCCCTCTGGTGGTCAGTGCGCTCCCACAGGGGGAGCTCTGCTTAGCCACAAGCCAGGCTGATGGCTGCCAGCATAGTGGTGGTGTCGGGAGCCTCTCCCACCTCCTCAGCAGCACTAAGGATGTCCAATTGCAGCTTAGGTCTGCTCCCTGCTGGTAACTGGACATCCCCCAAGGGCTGCCGGGCTGCCAGAAGGATGTCTCACTGCCAGCTTGGGCCCGATCCCCCAGGGAGTGGGCCTAAGCCAGCAGATGGACATCCTCCGAGGGGTCCCAGACTGCAAGAAGGCATAGGCCAGGCTGAGGGACCACCCCCCAAGTACACAAATTTTTGTGCACTGGGCCTCTAGTATACAATAAAAGCCCAGTGACTGTTACCACATAACAACCAGAATGACCAAGGATCAGACAACCAGCCAGTAGCTATGATAAGCACTGACCCAACCACCAGTAGCTATGACAAGCACTGACCTAACCTTGCTGTCAGCACCCTGACATCCCCGAATCCCATTCACCTGCACCCCGGAACCTGACAGCTGGGAGGCAGGAGAACCATTCTTTGCATAAATCTGCCATTGGTCATCTTGCTGTCCGCGCCCTGACAGCCCAGAATCCTGTTCACCTGCAACCTGGACCCTGACAGCAGGTATTAACAGGATCTGCAGAAGGAGAGGTTGTTCTGATTCTAAGAATTTATTTGTCCCTGTCTGACACTGGCCTCCCATTTAAATTAATTAGTTTCCCGTGATGCTAGCATTTGCGATGACAATAAATCACAAAGACAAACTTTAGACAGAGTAGGAATATTCCTACCTGAACCCGTTTTCAGACATGGTCAGTTATATGTTGCTTTCTCTTGAGTTCAAAGAGAGTGTGACGTTAAAGTTGTAAATACTTCATCACAAAGGAAATTAGTCAAGCACTCTGAAAGTGTTTTTACTCTAAATGTGGTATACAGGGAGATATTGGAATAAGTTTAATCATTTATCTGTCATTGTTTGTATCAATGTTGTTTTTATATCATCTTTTTGTTTTTATATCATGTTTTTTATAGTTTTTATATGTTTTTGTTGTTTTCATATCATGTCTTTGTTGTTATATCATGTTGTTATTGTTTATTTATTAATAAATTTAAATATTATTTTCATATACATTTTACTAATTTTCTTTAATCTCTGACACTTCTATTATAGAGAAAGGGCAAATAGCGATATTAAAATATTTCTTCTAATTAATTCCCTTTCAATGTGCACAAATTTGTGTACCAGGCCACTAGTCTAAACTAGTATATATAAAAGGCTAATATGCTAAATGTCCGACCGGTCACGATAACACACACTGACCACCAGTGGGCAGACGCTCAACACAGGAGCTGCCGTGATGCATACTGGCCATTTACAGAGAAACGGCACTGAGGACCTAGAGCCCACAAACCAACACTTGGCTTTCCCCAAGTGGGACATAGGCCCTGCCATCACCCCAGAGCGACACCCCACCAAATCGCAGACGACGCTCCCAAAACCCCATGGTGCAAAATGCAGCCCACAGCCCAGCCTGGAAACGGTTGCTGTGGGTGCCAGGTAATGACTTCATGTAGCAGCGCCCGGCTTCCTCTCCCTAGCGACTAGCCTCCTTGGAGTTTCTTCAGCCCAGGAAGAGGACTTGCTTCATAGCCAGGTGGAAACATTTTACACTTTAACCAAATGTCTGTTAAGCATTTTCCTGTGCCTCATCTCATTTGATCTTCACAGAAGTCCTGGAGAAGGTAGATAAAAGATTCAGTGGAATCCTATTTTCTTTTCATTAGCCAGAAAACAGAGCTTTAAAAAGCTTAGAAACTTGACCCGACTAAAAAGAAGGAATGGTGGACCTTGAAAATGACTTCAGGTTTTCTCACTGTGCAGAATATAGTCAAACACTGCTGCAGTTAAATATTTTCCCTGTATGATCTACAATAATAATCTGCTTCGTGTTGATATTTACTGCTGTGTTGCTGACAATTACCTGAAAGAGAAGTTGGGGTGCTTCACTGGGCTGGAAAACGTTTAGCTAAATCAGAAAGCAGGTCTAATTAAGCAAGTTTATTTTATATATAGACTATTAGCCATATATATATATATGGCTAAGTTGATTCATGCATGTGCATTACATGTAAAGCTCTCACTGGCGCCAATCACGTGTGTATTTTCATCTGTCATTGTCGATCATAATTTGCTTGACAGTTCTATTATAGAGAAAGGGTGAATAGCGATATTAAAATATTTCTTCTAATTAATTTCCTTTCAATGTGCACGGATTCGTGCACCAGGCCACTAGTGCAGCCATGAAAAAGAAGGAACTCTTATCTTTTGTAATGGTATGGATGGACCTGGAGATTACTGTGAAATAAGCCAGTCAGAGAAAGACAAATACCATAAGATCTCACTTATATGTGGAATATAATGAACAAAATAAACTGATGAACAAAATAGAAACAGAAGGCATGGATACATGGAACAGACTGTGCACCTGTCAGACAGGAGGAGGTTGGGGGGACTGGATGAAAGAAGTTAAAGACATTAGCCAGAAAACATATATGCATAACCCACAGACACAGAAAACAATGTGGTGATAGCCAGAGGAGAAGCAGAGACAGGGGTTGGGTGGAGGTGGGCAAAGGAGGGGAAAATCGGGACATCTCTAATAGTGTTGTCAACAATGAAGCTAAAAAAAACTAACTTTAAAAAAAACAGATGCCCTTGAAATTGTTTTAATCAGATTTTGTTTTTGAAATAACGCTCAGTACTTCTTATAAGAAACCCCAAAGGAAAAATTTACTACCAAGGAAAGTTTTGCTTTCTTTGAGGGATATTCACCTGTCTTTCTCTTAGATAATATTATGTAAATGACTACATACTCTTTTCACTGTGACAGCCAGAAAGCTTAAAGCCATATCTGAAGCTCTTGGGCCCTTACTGCCTGCACATTTGTGTTTTCTTCCCCTGCCTCTCATGATTGTGTTCTACTGGTCTATGTATTTTCTGAATCACTTCTTTATTCTTATTAGTATTTTAGAATTATTGTTTTTGTAGTATTGTCCTTTAAAGCTACTTCAGCCATTTATGGAATAAGATACAATCTAACTAACCAAACAAAAATACACAGCATAAACACAACAGCCTCGTAATGAATCATGCAGATGCAGTCCCAGCATGCCACCAAAAATCACTCTTTTGCTGTAAACCTAGTCAGATGGGGCAAGAAAACCAGATGGCACAGGAAACCTCTCTATGCAAAGAAAGAGCAGCTGAAGAGCATGGAAGGCCCTTCTTGAATGAGCGGAGCACAGTTAGGGCAGCCAGTGCCAGCAGCAGCAGAGAACTAGAAAGTGTCAAGCTCTGGGAAGTTATGGACTGGATCGAGACTAGAGGGAAGGCAACTATATTCCCTGAAATACTATTAGAAAATAATTGAACTTACTACAAATATTTTTTCAAAACGACAGAAGTGTATTTATAATTCCTCCTTTTAAAAAATAACTAAAATTAAAGATAATTTTGAAAGGACTGGAGACTTCTGCTTTCAATCAAGATGAAGTAACAGGAACTGAACTTATCCTCCTGCCTAAAGCAACCCTCTCCTTCCAACAAACAAAAAGAGAAAAATATGGAAGACACTGGTTAATGAAACTGGTTAATCAATCAAACAAGGAGAGTGATTGTTTAAAAAAGTGTTTAGGCCACAATATAATGAAGGAAAATCCAGGCTGAGCCCAGCAAAGACCTTGAGTTGAAGAAACAGAGCTGAGCCCTGGCCGGTGTGCCTAAGGGGTTAGAACATCGGCCTGTGCACCTAAAGATTTCAGGTTTGATCCTCAGGCAGGGGCGTGCGAGAGGTCACCAATTGATGGATATGTCTCTCTCACATCTATGTCTCTCTCTCTCTCCCCCTCCCTCCCTCCTTCCTTCCCTCTCTTCCTTCCACTCTCTCTAAAGAAATTATCAATGGAAAAATATCCTCAGATGAGGATAACAAAAACAACAACAAAAAAAGAGACAGAGCTGTGAGTCTAGAAAGAACAAGACAAATAGAGGTTCTTATATTATATGTGAAGTGCTAAATATTAGTTGAAGGTAGACTATAAGTTAAAGAGTTGCATATGGGTATTCACTGCAATTCATGTGAAATAGCCAAATACTGAAGCAAACTCAGTCTATCAACACATGAATGGATAAGCAAACTGGTATATATTTATACAATAAGATCTAATAATAGAAAGAAATGACATGTTCATACATACAACAAAAAAAAGAATCTTAAGCCCGGCCAGCATGGTTCAGTGGTTGAGCATCGACCTATGAACCAGGAGGTCACGGTTCAATTCCTGGTCTGGGCACATGCCTGGCTTGAGGGCTCGATCCTCAGTGTTGGGTGTGCAGGAGGCAGCCGATAGATAGTTCTCTCATTATTGATGTTTCTATCTCTCTCTCCCTCTCCCTTCCTCTCTGAAATCAATTAAAAAAATATTTAAAAATCTTTAAAAAATTATACTGAGAGGAAAAAACTAGACAACAGCACATATGGTATTACATTTATATAAAACTCTGTAAGACACAAATTAATGTACAGAGTCAAAAAAACAGATTGATGGTTGCCTGGTGGTGATGTGGAAAAGACAGATTACAAAGGGCACAAAGAAACTTGAGAATGATAGATTGCAGTGATGGTTTTTACATATGTAAAACTTAAAAAATTATACACATTAAAATATGTGCAATTTATTGTATATAAACTATTCCTCAATAAATCTGTTTAAAAAACAATTCTGGACTTAAATAAGGTTAAAGACCAGAAATATTTAGATTACCTATAGTGCTCTGGCTCCGCAGAGTAAAAATAAAAAAGATGAAAGCTAGAATAAAATATCTATAGTTTTTAAGGGTTAGAATAGATTAGAGAAACTAACTACTCAAATACTTTCTTATTAGAAATAAAAGAAGTCCCAGAAAAGTATAGTGACTTGCCCAACGTGTAACAACTAGAGTTAAGGGCTTACTAAACTGTTTAAGATCCATAATGGTAAGGATTATATTACTTAGGTCACCACTGTATCCCTTCATACCTAGCACGATGCGTGGGACATAGTAAAAGCTCAATAAATATTTATTAAAATGGAGAGTGAAAAGGAAGATAAAAGGCAAGAAAATCTCCCTTACAATATGACTGAACATTTCTCCCTAACTTCAATTCTCCAATTTCTAACAAAGATGAAAAAATTAAGCAGTGCCTTTAATATCACAAATATAAGAGAATAAATTATTGTCTATATTTTTAGCTTACTGGATATTTTATTGTATTCTAATGCTTAAAAATTTCAAATTCACGTTACTAACTTTTAAACAAGCAGAATAGAAAATACTCCATTCGGAAGATTAGTGACATTTTCAAATTTAAGAAAATTAAGGAAAAGTACTTACCAAAAATTTCTCCACTTTTGGCATATTCTGTCACAAGGTACATGTTTTTGGTCCCCATTACCTACTGATAAATAATTCCATATTAGTCTGACAGGAAAGAATTGCAATTTGCCACAATATTCTGGAGTTACTTACTTTAAAATTACTAATAAAAATGTCAAAGTTATGAACAATTCAGAAGCTGGCCAAGTTTACTAAAGACAGTATCTTTATGCTAACACTTTGGTGAAAAATCTAGATCCTTTGCTCTTTCAAGTATGGTCCATGGACCAGCATCAGCAGCACTGCCCAGGTGTCTGTTAGAAATGTAGGATCTCAGGCTCCACCCAGACCTACTGACACAGATCCACTTTTTTTTTTTTTTAATATGTTTTATTGATTTTTTACAGAGAGGAAGGGAGAGGGATAGAGAGTTAGAAACATCAATGAGAGAGAAACATCGATCAGCCGCCTCCTGCACACTCCCTACTGGGAATGTGCCCACAACCAAGGTACATGTCCTTGACGGGAATCGAACCTGGGACCCTTGAGTCCGCAGGCCGACACTCCATCCACTGAGCCGAACCGGTTAGGGCCAGATCCACTTTTTAACAAACTCCCCAGGTAATTATTATGCACATTCAAGTTTGAAAAATGCTAACGTAGGTAACAGTTTTGAAGATTAAGTTTTTACCACCTCCTCACTGACTTTTGTAGCCCTGTGTTATATGGTATTCTCTGATCAAGGAAAGGAGAATAAAATACAGCTCAGTTATACCTGTAACCTAGCAAACCTGGCACAATGTGATATTCCTCCTACAATACTTTAATACTGTAACATAGTATTATTAATTTAAAACATTGCTCAAAAGCTCTTCATAACTCCACTGCTATATACATTTTTATTTAAATTAGTTTTTCTAGGTTCAGAAAAGCCTGTCATTGTCATAAACTTGATTTTTTCAAACTATACTGAACCAAAAGGAAATGAATTTATAGATTCAAAGGAGTGAGTTTTAGATCGCTTCTCTGTAACAATCTGTAGAGAGCGCCTGGGAGAGCACCTGAGCAAAGGTGGTCGGCTGAGTCCAGGGCATTGGCAAAACCACATCCTGGAAACATACCTGGCCAAAGGCAAGAATATTGTCAGTCCTGACCTATAGCTCAGCCAAGCCTGACAATTACGAGAAGCCACAAGAATGAAGAACTGCAGCTTGATCTTTAAGCATGATTTCACATAATTTCCTTTGTCTCTAGTAAAACTTCCTGGTATTATGCTGTATATAATAAACTAGCTCTGGGTCACTGTCTCTCCATCCGAGAACAGTGTCCCACCTGGTCCCAGCTTTACTTACTGTCTCTGTGCCTGTCTCTTTTCCTCAATCCCCAATCGCCCCTACTCAGGACTCGTTCACTCTCTAGCCTTGCTGGTCACGGCTGAAGAATCCCCATAACTATCTACCGTTTTATAGACTGGCACATGCTAACAGCATAAAATTGAACTGCTATCTACTGAAAGGCTAAAGCAAATTTGCTCTAACATGTAGGAATAGGACTTCATAGGCCAGAAGACTAAAAGCTACCTACAATTTAGGTCTAAACAAATCAAACAGCAAATCATTTAGTTCAAATAAGCATAGAATTATCATGTGAAGCCTCATATTTTAACCTCAGTTTGGCCTGGGTCCATTAGAGACTTCTAAGAATGTGATTATTTTCTTATAAGTATCCTCTTTAGACATTTTTGTTTTTAAAGCAAAGGGAGAAATATTCTGGTATACATTTGACCTAAAAGGTCCTCTATAGTTTTAGAACTTCAGGAATTGTTTTGAGTGGCACACCACAGTCTCTCATTTTTAGCTAATGATAATGCTAATGGTCCCCACACCTCTTTAACTGCAAATTTCTACCAATAAAAAGTTGTTTTACCAAATACAGATATATATGTACATATGCATGTACATGTATATATACATAAAATCTGTATGTGTATTTATGAATATACTAGAGGCCCAATGCACGAAATTTGTGCAAGGGGCTTGGCCCTCCACCACCACCACGGCTGCCTCTGCCTCCGTGGTGCTGTGGCTTAGTCTGGAAGGTCGTCCAGAAGGTTGCCCAGTCTAATTAGCATATTATGCTTTTATTATTATAGATCCATAAAGAGATACAAATTACATACTCATGCCACTGTCTAAATACTTTAGGTACATTAGAAAATGCACACAAGCCAAAACCGGTTTGGCTCAGTGGATAGAGCGTCGGCCTGCGGACTGAAAGGTCCCAGGTTTGATTCCGGTCAAGGGCATGTACCTGGGTTGCGGGCATATCCCCAGTAGGAGATGTGCAGGAGGCAGCTGATCGATGTTTCTCTCTCATCGATGTTTCTAACTCTCTATCTCTCTCCCTTCCTCTCTGTAAAAAATCAAAAAAATATATTTTAAAAAAAAGAAAATGCACACAAGAAGATAAATCTACAAAATACACATAATTAGAACTTCTGATATTATCTTAAACCCCAATGGATAATTATGCTAACCCATTTCACTGCACACAGTAGTGTGCTAAGCCCAGGTCTCTGAGGGGGAAAAAAAGTCCTGACTACTTCTGTGATGTATATACTCCTACCATTGCTGATTTTGAGCTACTAACATGATATTAATTTGCAAAATTTCTGAAAATTTAACAATCAGCTCTCACCGGCCAGTACAGCTGAGCATTGCATACTACTAAGTACACACATCATACTTGGGAGATCAAAGTCATAGTCCAGCATACTGTAACATTTTAGTTTGAAACTAGTTTTCCAATATAAAAAAATTCTACAAATTAATAAATAAAAATATTATAAGCATTTGGTATTACATCACTATTCCTAAACGTGAATTACTATTTAAAAATCTGAGAAAAATTTTCCTTTTAAAAAATATAGCTTATACTTAAAATGGGTAGTTTCATTTTATGAAGAATTATATCTTCAGGTGTGTTTTTTTAAAAATGGCTCATTGACTTTATCTGATAAAAAAAAAACCTAAACAAAATAAGATTTGGCTCTAGGTATCACCAAGTATGCCACTAACTAATAAACTATTTTCAGCCTTTGTATTTCATAAAACAGTAACAGTATATTTTTTTAAATAAGCAAAACTCCAATGTCTTCATTAATGGTGCCACCATCAAAATCCAACAGGTTTAAGCACACAATCACAAATGTACAACTATAAGCTTTTTAAATAAATAACTTACAGTCTAAGATACAACTCAATTAAGCTACTAGCTTTTACTCTCTTAATTTTTTATTTGAATACAGTGGGGCCTTGACCCTTCGAGTTTAATTCATTCCGTGACGGAGCTCGTAACTCAAATTACTTGTATGTCAAATCAATTGTGAACGAGTGAGACACGTGATGCTGGGCTGATGTTGTGGCGTTCACTGTGATGTTAGCTGAGCCAATTAGCGGTGGGGTATCTGAAGCTGGCTAGTAACCCGAATTTTAGCTCACAACTCAAAGCAAAAAATCAACCGAGAGACGGCTCGTATCTTGAAAAACTCATTAGTCGGGACACTCGTAAGTCAAGGCCCCACTGTATAGAAAGATGGATGTACTCAGCTTAATAAAAGCATAACATTATCTTTTTTTTTTTCTGGTTTAGACAAACAAGTCTATATTTTCTTTATTTTGGGGGGGGGGTATTACAAAGGTTTACCTTTATTAATTTCTTTTTATTCCATTTTTTATTGTTTTATTGCTTAAAGTATTATAAAGAGTATAACATTATCTTTTTGTTTACATTGAAAAACTAACATAAAAGAAAAAAATGATGATGCAATATAGAGAACTGAATGTGAGAAGCATGGAGAGTTGTAAGGTTAAGTCATACCTGATAAAGTCTGATCATGTGAGGATGGTATCACATTATCATTATTTGTGCTTCTCAGTAGGTTTTCTCAAGATTCACTGCATCCAGCTGAGATTTATCTATAATTTTTATCGCCACCTGCATCCTATATAAAAATAAATACAATTAGTATAGGATAGTTAACATTTTCCAGTTAGAATCTTTTTTATTTTTATTGATTTTAGAGAGGAGGGGAGAGGGAGAGAGAGATAGAAACATCAAAGATGAAAGAGAATCATAGATCGGCTGCCTTTTGCACACCCCCTACTAGCGATCAAGCCTGCAACCGCAACCCGGGCATATGCCCTTGACCAGAATAGAACCTGGGACCCTTCAGTCTGCAGGCTGACACTATCCACTGAGCCAAATCGGCTAGGGCTCCAATTAGAATCTTTTTAATAAATGACATCTGAGACTTTGCCTGTAGGTTTGTTCCTATGACAATGATGATAGCTAAATTAAATTCAATGCTCATTCATTCAACAAATATTTCTTAAACATCTACCACATGTAAGACAGTGTGGTAGATTTTGTTTGGGAGTGTCTTCAGTGTGCTATGAAGAATAACCCAGCAAAGTTACTTTAATAAAACAATTTTCTCTTTCAATACAAATGTAGTGCCTTTATACTCCATTTATAAATTAAAGAAATAAAATCTCAGCAGTTTCAGCTAGTTATCATTCCACCAAAAAGCATTTATAAATGGTCAGCCAAGTAGAAGGCAATTTCTATTGTATTGAAATAAAAATTTTCTAGAAAAGCAAGTGATATGTTCCAAAGACTATAGACCTGGCTTTCTAGCAAAAAGCTAAATATAAAGTATCAAAATCCATCTCCATGAAACCATGCTCATTTGATTAAACTTTGTTTTAAAAATCAAAGTGCAAAAACTCAAATGTTACTAAATTTTGGCTTTCTTAAAATGTGATCTCTTCCTGTCATAATTAAATAGGAACCCAAACCACTCCAAGGTTGATAATTTGAAGGAGCGGCATTTGAAGATGAATAGCTAAGACATCAGACGTCAACAATCATGTACTTTTCCCATGTAACCAAAAAAACCAAAAACCTATTTTTAAAAATTAGTAAATATTTGGTTAGGAAATAAGCCATTCTGACTTAAGTAAAATTTTCTGATAATTAGCACCCAAATGCAATTATAAGTTCTGAAAAAACTCTAAAATGTACTTCATAATTCTATGTACGTATTCTGAACATAATTCAGTTTTATGCTGTTTCAGGGTAATTTTTAATACCAGTTGTTAAAAATATATATGTGCTATAACAGTGCAAGACCCGTAAAAGGTATCCAAGAAAATTGGTCTCAGCTTGTCAATTCCCTCACACTCCTGTTTATACAATGAGTTGTTCATTCTTTCCATCCAGCTACTCTGTCCTTTACTATTAACGCTACTGCAAGGTTTACTTCTTACCTTTCTACGTATTTCTAATTTACTGTCACAGCTTGTTTCCTGATTTGAATTACTTGTAACCCATACACGAACTCAAGTTCCCAAGGGAAATCAGATTACTAAATTCCCCTTACCTCCTCCCTTCCACTCTCTCTAAAAATCAATGGGGAAAAAATATCCTTACTCCTCCAGTAAGGATTTAAAGAGCGAAAAAAAAGCTCAGAGTAGATTAAGCAATCTCACTCTAGTCACATTATTTATCATTACAAATTTAATCTAAATTGCTAACAGAAATTTTTTTAAAATATATTTTTATTGATTTCAGAGAGGAAGGGAGAGGGAAGGAGAGGGAAACATCAATGATGAGAATCATTGATTGGCCGCCTCCTGCACGCCCCCTACTGGGGAACGAGCCCGAAACCTGGGCATGCGTCCCAGATGGGAATCAAACCCGCAACCCCTCAGTCCGCAAGCCGAGGCTCTATCCACCGAGCCAAACCAGCTAGGGCCTAACAGAAATTTTAAGAGAGAAATCTGTGACTTTGGTCCTGATGCTAAAAATTGTCATATTTGGGTTACTTCAGGATCCATAAGGGAGGGCAAAAAGTGATGAGGATGCAATGACATATACCCCTTTCTTTTTGGAAATGGACTCCATACGAAAACAAACAACAACAACATCAACAAAGCAAAAAACACAGTTAAGCCAACTTCTAAGAAAAATCACCTAGGTTTTCCAATGCCCTTTACCTTACACTGCCATTCTGAAAAATAAAAAGGTCCTATGTTATTCCATATTCAAACTCTAGTACATCCACCCTAATATGGGGAAACACTTAAAAGGATAGAAACTGGAAAAAACTAAACTGAAAAAAAGAATGCGATTCCAGAACAATACCATGGGCAAAAACACCAGGTTTTATTCTATAGAACAGTCTGTTCCCACCGTTTTTTCTAACGTATTTAATTTGCATGCCTTGAAATAGAGACCCTGAGGCCGCAGGAGCTTGGAAGGAAGGGGACGGTTAGGTAAGAACAGAGACTTGTGAGGAAATGTGTGCGGTGCATTGGAATGTGCAATGGGGGGTGGGGGACGCGTGTTGAATCCACCGCCCGGAAGCAGCGGAGGCTTTGCAAGTGCAGAGCGGAGTGTCCAGCGGCGCAGGGAACGCGTGTGCACAGCCAGGAGGCACACGTGTAGAGCGACAGCCGGGGATAAGCAGGGCCCAGGCACCAACCGTGCAAATGCGGAGGTGACCATTGTCACCAGTTGCACTGCCTGGAGCAGCGGTTCTCAACCTGTGGGTCGTGACCCCTTTGGCGGCCCAACGACCTTTTCACAGGGGTCGCCTAAGACCATCCTGCATAGCAGATATTTACATGACGATTCATAACAGTAGCAACATTACAGCTATGAAGTAGCAACGAAAATAATTTTATGGTTGGGTCACAACATGAGGAACTGTATTTAAAGGGCCAGAAGGTTGAGAACCACTGGCTGGAGCGCTAGATCAAAGCCAGCCTGCCACCAAATCAGAGACACTGTCGGGCAACAGGAGGGAGAGATGACAGCGGCCATCCGGGCATTCTCGGCCACCGGGGTCCCTTCCTCGCGGGGCCGTGGGGACGCCGAGGTCACGGGGACGCGCGATGCCCCGTCTCCGGAGTCCGAGCGCGGGCGTCCCCTCCTCGGGCCTGGCGGCGCCCCTCACCTCTGGACGAGGTTCCGCGAGGCCACCGCGGGTGGCGCAGGGAAGGCTAGGCCCCGGCTGGTCGGGTTTCCAATGGGCCGACACTCGGTCCAAGTGACCCGGCCCCAACCCCGACCCCCTTGGCGCTCACCGACCGCCTGCACCTCCTGGGTCCTCAGTCCCAGGCCCACTCGCCTCAGCTGGTGACCCGGCCTCTGGGATCTCCCCAGGCCCCGCTGCAGCCGCCCCTCTCGGAAAACAGCTCCTCTCCCGAACCCTCGCCTCGTACGCCGCCGCCGAGCCGGGCCGCACCTGCGTCTCGGTGATCCGATGCCGCCCCAGCTTCACCACGGCGAACTTGCCCTTGCCCAGCGTGCCCTCCATGCCCGGACCGGACCGGCTGCAAGTGCCTCGGGCCATCCGCCACGACCTCCGGGGCCCCGCGTCCCCACACGGCGAACTGGAGCGCGGGCGTCGCGGCTGAGCTCTGGCGACAGCAGCACGGCTCGCTCCTCCGTTGGATGCCGCCAGCCGAGCGCGCGCCGTCGCTTACGTACGTCGACGTCAGGGCTTGGGGGCGGGGCCTGGACTGGATTGGTCAGCGTGGGACAGCGCCGACTTGAGTAGCAGGAGGGAGGGAAGGAGAGAAGATGGGCGGGGCCTGGGCAGAGCTTTCCTTCCCCGCTCGGCGCTCTCAGCTCTCCGGCTGCCAGGGGCAGGGGTGCCCCTTGGGTCCCCAGTTCCTCAGCCTCCCAGAGGAAGGCCAAGAGCGAGTCCTGGAGGGCGGAGCGGAGGGGTGCCGGGACCTGGCGCGGGCCTGCGGTCTCCGACCCCAGCTCCCGGGTTCTCCGCCCACGCCGGCCCTTCCCGCCAAAAGCTCACCTGTGACTATGCTGTGTCCCACTTTTGGCTGGGGCAGGGAACTGTGGCTGGGCAATGCATTGCTCACAGGCTCGTTGTGTTTTTTGTTGTTGTTGTTGTTGTTTCGTTTTGTTTCCTCATTTAGTTACAAATCCGTTCACATTTTGATGTCTCCGAGGAGTTACTCTGACAGCAGCGTGGCTGCTTATAGATTAATAGAATGTTAGCGTTGAAGAGACCCTAGAGATCTCTTATTGCAGGGATCTGTATCCTCAACTGGACTTCTGAGCCTCAACCTTCCCCTAAAACGTATGCACATTTTTGCTTATTAGAGTTTGTCTCGGGCATTGGGACTATAGCTTTTATCAGATTCCCAAAAGTGTTGGTAACCCAGAAAAGATCAAGAAATCAAGCCCCAAGGAATGAAGGTAGCTTCCTAGGTCACTCAGGCAATGCTAGAGTTAGGGTTACAAATCACACCAGTCTTCCATATGCTGACCCAAGGAAAAGGTACAGTTATTTTAATACTAGAGGCCCGGTGCATGAAATTCATGCATGGAGGGGGAGTGTGTCCCTCAGCCTGGCCTGCACCCTCTCCAATATGGGACCACTGGCTCCTAACTGCTTGCCTGCCTGCCTGATTGCCCCTAACCACTTCTGCCTGCCTGATCACCCCCTAACTGCTCCCCTGCCAGCCTGATCACCCCCTAACCGCTCCCCTGCCAGCCCAATCGCCCACAACTGACCTCCCCTGCCTACGCGATCGGCCACAACTGACTTCCCCTGCCAGCCCGATAGCCCACAATTGCCCTCTGCTGATGGCCTGATTGCCCCCAACTGCCATCCCCTGCCATGACTTGCCTCTTATGCTGGGAACCGCCTCCTCCATGCCATGGAGACCTGCAGGACCACCAGGTCTCACTGCGTGGAGCAGCCACCAGGCCCTGCCTCCGCTGTACCCGCAGCCATCTTGTGGTGGCCATCTTGTTACAACATCACGCGAGGGCATCTCACGAGGGCATGGGGCCACGTAGGCTTTTATAGGATTCCCCTCTTCCCAATACATTTCATTAGTTAATCATAATTATGGTAAATGTTCTAAAACGAAAGTACAGTGTGCTTTGAGGTTATATAACATGGGGTCTTGCTCTAGTCTGTAGCATGGGGGGTAAGAAATTTTCCATAGGAAGTAATATTTAAGGTGAGAGCTGATAAGTCAGTGGGAATAGGCCAGGGAATGAGATGTGGGGAGAGCCTTATCAGTGTAAATAAAAAGCTGTTTCAATATCTTGAGGTGGGAAGAATCTGGAAATGTTCCAACTGAACAGTAACAATGGAGGTACAAGGATGGGCTGAAGGGGTAATATGCTAGGACCGTATTACATAAGGTCCCAGATGTACTAAATCATAAAGTGCATTTTATCTCATTAGACTTGAAACGGGCAAAGTTGACATGACTGTTGTTGTTAGCCCATAAGCATTAATAAGAATTATAGTATTATATGGATGTTTGATTCTATACAGTGAAATTTGAAAATTGAAAGATTTTATTTGTCTAAAATGTTTCTTCCCACAGCCTCCTACTTCTTTCCTACAAAGCCTTATTCCTTTGGATTAAATAAAGAAACATGACAGCCTTCCAAGAACCACTATAAAAATGCACTTTGGTTAACTGATGAGAATCCTTAGGCTTCATGATAGAGCTAATTAGGTATTTGCATAGGGAAAAGCATCAATGGATGCAATTGCAAGAAGGCAAAGGATAGCACAGAGACCTTCGGCTGATGATAGGGAAGGGAGGCCAGGTAGCTAGGCACTGTAATGGAGATTTTGAATCTTGGTTTGTCCTGGTGCAACTATGGTCCCAGGAGATACCTGTTTCACAGTTTCTTCTAATGTCACACCTCCAGTTTTTGCCAAGATAGAGAATTACCAGGGAATGGCTGCTGACCCCAAATTCAATCTTGGAGAAACTATATAGGAAAACCATCATGAACTGGGAAATAATGGGAAAGAAGAAAAACAAAACAGGAAAATCCCTGGGCTACACTGAAGCCATTTTCGAACGTGTGTGTGTGTGTGTGTGTGTGTGTGTGTGTGTGCGGGTGTGTATTTAGTCCATGACTGTTCCATCACACATGTAGGTTTGTGTGTCACCAGCACAGTCAATATAGTGAACATATGGTGCTATGAGGTTCTCATGCTTCCCACTCACCCCTGCCCTCAACTCCTGGAAACCACTAATGTATTCCCCATTTCTATCATTCTGTCATTTCAAGAACATTGTATCAATGGAATCAGACAGTATATAACCTTTAGGGACTGACTCTTTTCACTCAGCATAATTCTCTGGCAATCCACCCAAGTTGTTGTGGGTATTAGCAGTGGATTCTTTTTATGGCTGAATGGTGTTCCATGGTATGAGTGCCCCACGGTGGGCTTATGGAAAGGGGTTTGTTTCCAGGTTTCTTGGCTCTTACAAATAAAGGTGCAATGAACATTCCTGTACAGGTTTTTATGTGCACATAAATTGTCATTTCTCTGGGATAAATGCTCAAGAGTGTCCTTGCTGGGTCCTCTGGTTAGTTTAATAAGAAACTTATGAGTGCTTAGCTTTATAAGAAACTGCCAAACTATTGCAGTCGCTGTACCACTTTATATTCCCACCACCATGTACTGTGACCCACACCTGCCTCCTCACCGGGGTTTGGTGTTGTCACTATACTTATCAACTCAGACTCATGTGTCAATGGCGTTTCATTGTGGTTTTAATGTGAATCTTCCGAAGGCGAGTGACATTGAACATCTTCGCACATTTACTTGGAATCTGTGTCTCTTCAGTAAAATGCCAGCTACTGTCTCTATTTTCTAATACAGGTTTTTTTATTGTTGAGTTTGAGAGTTCTTTATACATATTAATTCTTTGTAGAATTTGTGTTTTGCAAATCTTTTCTCCACACTGTACCTTGTCTTTTAATCTTCTAAACAGGGTCTTTTGCAGAACAAATTTAGATAATTTTGATGAGGTTCAATTTCTCATCTTTTAATCTATGGATTGTCTTTTGGCATCAAATCTAAGAATTTCTTGCCCTAGATCCTGAAGATATTCTCCTATATTTTTTCCTAACATGTTTATAGTTTTACTTTCTCCATTTTAATCTGTGATCCATGTGAGTTCATTTTTGTATACAATGTGTTATTTAGGTCCGGGTTCGAGGTTCACTTTTTGCCTATTGTTGTGCAGTTGCTCCCGCACCATTTGTTGAAAAGATTCTCCTTCCGCCAGTGAATTGCTTGTGCATCCTTGTCAAAAATCACTGGGGCATGTGAGGGTGGGTCTATTTCTGGATTCTCTATGCTGTTCCATTGAGATATACTACACTGTAATTAGTAATGTTCTGCTACTACCACACTGCAATATTAAATGTTTTATTCGTTAAATTTATGAAAGGGAATGGACACAGACACCCTTACTATGTTTATACTTACTATTTTGAAATAATTATAAGTTCACAAGAAGTTGCAAAAACAATACAGAGGTCCTGTATCTCCATAACCCGACCTTCTCCAGTGGAAGAGTAGGACTGTAGTGCATTATGAAACCAGGACTAAGTAGATTACAGACTTTATTAGGTTTTTCACCAGTTTTTGCATCTACTCATGTGAGATCATTTCATCAATGAGATATCAATTTTAATAATGTACAGTATTTAACACAGTATATCCAAATATATTACCATTTCAGCATATATTAATATAAAAATTATTAATGCAATATTTTCTATTTTTTATTTGTACTAAATTTTCCAAACCTGGTGGTATTTTGCACTTCAGTTCTGTGTACTATTCTGCTATTATTTATTAAATATTTGTCTTTAAAATTTGAATCACTTATAAACTCACTTATATAAATTACTTCAGAAGTTATTGTATATCCCTGCCATCAGTGAAAAATCAATATGACTTATCATAAATAAGACAAAACTATACAAATAAACAGAATATGGAAACATGATTAATTCCATTCTGTGGCATTCTGCCTAAGGCCTACTTTCTCTTTGTTAAAACAGGAGATTAGAAAGTGCAAAAAGTCTGCATATCATGTCCCTTTTTGTGTTAAAAGAAGAAATATTAATATATACAGAGGTGGGACAGAGAAAGATGCTACCTATCCCCAAATGTAACTTTTTTGCTAGTTTTGACTCTGGAATGAGGTAATTTTTTTACATACTTTAAAGCAATTTATTTAAAAAGAAATAAAAAATAAATAGAAACATTTGAAACTAATAGTAAGTGAAGTTGGTGACATAACCACACAAGAAAAATAATATTTCAAATGACATAATCTTATATGGTCTGTCCTTGATGGGTTGTGGCCAAAGGGCACAAGACCACGAATAATCTTTTGAGATGTAATGTGGAGACTTTTCCTTAGTAGCTGATGTGTAGTTAATCTTTGACCAACATGGGTTTGAAGTGTGTAGGTCCAGTTATACATGGATTTTTTCAATAAATATGTACAGTATTCTAAGTGTATTTATTTTATGACTAGAGGCCTGGTGCACAAAAATTTGTGCACTCGGGGGGGGGGGGGTCCCTCAGCCCTGCCAGTGCCCTCTCACAGTCTGGGACCCCTCGGGAGATAACGACCTGCTGGCTTAGGCCTGCTCCCGGGTGGCAGAGGGCAGGCCCAATCCCTAGGTGCAGCCCCTGGTCGGGCTCAGAGCAGGGCCTATTGGGGAGTTGGGGCGCCGCCCCGTCATGCACAGAGCAGGGCAGATTGGGAGGTTGTGATGCCACCCTCAGTCATGCTCAGGGTAGGGCCAATTGGGGGGTTCGGGCATCGTCCCCTGTTACACTCAAGGCAGGGTCGATGGGGAGGTTGCAGCACCACCCTCTGTCACGCACAGAGCAGGGCCGATCAGGGGGTTGGGGCGCCGCCACTCTCACACTCAGGGCAGGGGAGGTTATGGCTCTACCCCGTCACACACAGAGCAGGGCCCGTGGGGGGGGGGGTGGGGGTGGGATTGGGGAGCTCCCCCCTATCAGGCACAGAGCAGGGCTGCTCAGGGGGTTGGGGCCCCGCCCCTTGTCACACACAGAGCCGCAGGGCAATAAGGGGGTTTGGCCGCTGCCCCCTGTCACACTGATCCCGGTGCCTGGAGGCATATTACCTTTTTACTATATAGGGTAGAGGCCTGGTGCATGGGTGGGGCTGGCTGGTTTGCCCTGAAGGGTGTCCTGGATCAAGGTGGGGGTCCCCACTGGGGTGCCTGGCCAGTCTGGGTGAGGGGCTGAGGGCTGTTTTCAGGCTGGGGGTGACTGAAGCTCCCAACCGCTCCTTTTTTTCTTTTTTTTTTTTTTATTCTGGGCCAGATTTACCTTGAGGCTTGGCTCCAGCTCTTAGGCCTCCGGCTGAAAGTAGGTTTCTGGCCTTTGCTTACAATGTTGCGAATCTGCTAACTGAAGTCCGGTGGTATTTGTTACAATGTTTCTTAAACTGCCCGCTCAGAGGCCTGCAGCCGCAGGCTGGGAACATTGGTTTCCTCCAACGATCCTCCGTCACTGAGGCAAGCAAGCCTCATGTTAGTTTAAAGCTGCCTGGCTGCTGGCTGCCATCTTGGCTGACAGTTAATTTGCATATCTCGCTGATCAGCCAATGAAAAGGGTAGCGGTTGTACACCACTACCATGTTTCTCTTTTATTAGTGTAGATTTTCTCACTAACATCTCCTCTAGCTTACCTTATTTTAAGAATACAGTATATAAAGCACAAAATAATTTAATCATCTGTTTGTGTTATCAGTAAGGCTTCTGGTCAACACTAGGCTACTCCTAGGAAAGCTTCGGGGGAATCAAAGTTATACTTGTATTTTTGACCCCTTCCCCATGTTCTTCAAGGGTCAGCTGTACATATAACAACTTTTGAAAATTGTTCCATAATAGTCAACCACTCAGAAAACTATGCTTTGTTTACCCATGCTCTGGTGGACACCTGCCCAGGAACGCAAAGTATTTTGGGAAAGAAGAGCCCCCCCTCTCTGCGTGCCCTGGGGACACCACTCCGGAATGCAGAGCGTTTGAGGAATGCAGGGCTCCACTCTGCACTTGCAGGGGTCCACCCCTGCCCAGGATCTCTAAGGGTCCTGGAAAGCAGAGCTGGGCTCTGCCCATGCGCTGCTCTCCTGACAGCTGCCCAGCGCTAGCAAAGATTTCAGAAACCAAAGCGCTTCCTTTGGCACCTGCGCTGTAGAGAGCAGCCCAAGGCGGATCCTGGAAAACTGCCACGTGTGTGTGGACAGCTGGGTCCTGCTCCCCTTGACAGATCCCTTCCCCTCTTTAGCGCTGCACAGGCGCTTCCCCTGGGCCTGCAGGGCCGCCAGGGAGCAGGGGCCTCTGCCTGTCACTGTGCTCATGGCCATCAAGCCCACACCCCAGCCCGCAGCCGACCAGAACCACAGGAGAGACCTGGACGACCTGCACCTTTACTGGCCTGGGTCCTCGCGTGTCCCATGCGCGTGCCCCTCCCCCAGAATTGTAGTGCGCACTCCTTCCTCGAGCCCCTGTCGCATGTTCCCAGTGTTCCCCAGCAACAGGCTTAACTGTTAGCTCTTGGCTTTAGACAGTTTTGGCTGCTGAAGCTGCTCACTGATTCTCTGTTAGAGGCCAGACCTGTCCCAAGCGCCCAATGGGCGGTTTCCTGGCCAGGCTCTGGCGCCGCCCCCCGCCCAGGGCGCCTGGGCCTGCCCTCCCAGTGCCCTTAGCTGTGCCCAGGCCAGCTGTGCATATGCCTCCCTGGCTCTGGGGCCCTGATGGCTCTGGGGAAGCCAGGTCTGCCTTTAGGCCCGTGGGGGCTCAGCGGGGCGTCCCTCCCCTGGTACCCAGGCCCGGGCCCCTGCGGAGAATCGTCTTCTCTCAGGTGCCAGCAGGCACCAGGCGCAGGAGACCCCAGGCCTTCGCGATGAGCTCCTGCACCACTAGAAATGCCATCACCAGCTCCTACAGCTCCACCGGAGGTTTCCCTTGGGTGCAGAGCAGGAGGGTGTCCACCTGCGCATGCAGACAGCGCAGCTCTGCTTTCCACAAGCCCACCTGCCCCGCCAGACGGCGCCCGGGGCCCTTAAAGGCAGGGAGCCAGCAGGGCCCGCAAGTTCCCAACTCAGCTCCCCTGCTGGCCCAGAGGGAGAGGCAGCAGGGACAGCACCCAGATGGCAGCAGCGGGCAGAAAGGATCCCTGAGGAACCGCTCACCGGCCCGTGACAGTTCCAGGCCGCCCCTACGCAAGGTGGCTCTGCTGCCACACAGGCGGGGGGAGCCTCTGAGGCTGCCATCACCTCCTCACCTGAGCTTCCGGGTCACAGCCAAGGACCTGGACGCGGAGAAGAGAGCCGTGCTCCAGAGAATCCACGCTGCTCTGTGGGGTGAGACTGAGGCCATCTCAGGCTGCTGTGCTCCAGACCCTGGGTGTCCTTCCCTCCTCCCTGCTGCCAGCACTGCGCCTGTCACCATTGCCAGTCCCCCTCGCTCCCCCAGCCTGCCAGTGCCTTCTGCAGGCAGCGCCTGCTCCTCCACCAGCACATCCACAGGCTTGGCTCGCCAGCCTGCCTCTGACACAGAGGTCACCCCCATGGAAACCACCCCACCTATCTGTGCTCAGGTGTCCAGGGCGCCCCCTGGCTCTCCTGGTGGAAATCAGGCAGGCCCAGCCCCAGCCCAGGCCCTGACCTCTGCTCCAGGCCAGCCAGCCTTGGGCAGCACCACGCAGGCCCCTTTTGGGGCCTCAGTATCCACAGCTTCCACCTTGAGTACCCATGCCAGCACCAGGCCAGCCTTTGCTTCCACCCCAGGTGTAGGCCCCTCTGGCTCAGCCACTGTCAGCTCTGGGGGAAGTTTGGGCAGGAACACCCGAAAGCGCAAGCACTCTCACAGGGATGCTGCCATAGTGACCAGCACCAAGGGCCCCAGCACCCCCTCTGGCCCTGCCACTCTCAGCTCTGGCGGGGCTTTGGGCAGGAATACCCGAAAGCGCTCTCACCAGGATGCTGCCATGAGGACCCACACCGAGGGCCCCAGAGCTAAGAAACCCATGAAGTCCTGTCCTCAGAGATACACCCAAGCAGGGCCATCTGTCTTCCAGCCCAGGGCCCAGCACCAGGGCCAGCTGGGCGGCCCCTAGTGGGTCGTCCGTTGGCTCCCACCCCAGCAGCACGCCCCTCTGCTGTGGGCACAGCAAGGAACATTCTTGCTGTTAGGGGCCAGCTATGGCTTGGCCACAAAATGGTTGGGCCATCAAGGGAGTTCTTACTGAAGCACTAAGCCAGGGGTGGGCAAACTTTTTGACTCCAGGGCCACAATGGATTCTTAAACTAGACCGAGCGCCAGAACAAAAGCATGGATGGAGTGTTTGTGTGAACTAATATAAATTCAAAGTAAATATCGTTACATAAAAGGGTACTGTCTTTTTTTTTTTTTTTTTTTTTTTTTTAGTTTTATTCATTTCAAACTGGCCCGCAGGCTGTAGTTTGCCCATGGCTGCACTAAGCCCTTTGTTTGAGCCCCAAAGCAGGGCCTTTGGGCTGAGAGGTGTCTTGGAGACAATCCTGAAAACTGAGAGGGTCATGGCACAGGCTTTGTTCACTGGCCAGAGAATGGAGAAGAGGGGGTTGGAACTCTGAAATCTTGTTGTATATTCAAGAGGAGGCTAGAAATGAAGCAGTGCTCCAGGCAAATTAGAAGGAGGACACTTCCTGGTCTTTCTGGGGAGGGGGTGGCAGTTTCCCCCCCGAATCAGGGATCCACATCTTTTCTTTCCATTCATGGATCCCTTTGGTCGTTGTCATGCTGACTGCCAATGGTCCTGGAGCTGCTGGGTGTGTCAGGGAGCACAGAGATTGGATTATAATGAGGGGTGAGATCCTTTGGGGGTCAGCTCCCTGCCATGTGGGCTGAAACAGGTTGAAGCTGGTCTTTATGGCTCACCCACCACAGGCTACTTCCTGCCTGAGACAAACAGCTCTGCTGTGCAGGGTGCCTTGCAGCTGCTGAGAAACACAGTGCTGTGACCAGTACTGAGCCCTCGGGCGGCATCACTGCTCAAGGTCAGACAGCACTGGCTCTGGCCCTGCGGTTTGGGGTTTGAGCAGCACCTGTGGGCTTTGGAGCTGAGCCCCTACCCCAGATGTTTGCTGCACAGTTGGAGACCTCAGCACTACAGTGGAAACAAGTGGGGTTCCCTGCGCCAGCCACTATGAGAGAAGCTGAAGTCTGCATGCCTGCAGCCCCCACACCAGGACACCCCAAAGGTGAGCAGAGGCCCTGCACTGAGAACGCCCAGGTGCTTGGAGGGACTATTGCCCCCTCCCCCGCCATGTCTCACCTTTGAGGCCGCAGGGAAGCAGAGCTCCCTTATTTCCATTCAATGGCCCAGCACCACTGCCAGGAAGGGCTGCCTGTAATGGGGTGTTTGTCCTGACTCCATCCCCAGCGGCTCCCCCTCTGTGGTGGGCACAGTGAGAAGAGCCTTGCCATCAGGGCCCCTCATCGACTGTCCAGGACTTGGTTGGACAGAAAACCATAGCCCATCAACTGGTTTATTTTCCTCCCTTTCGGCTTCCACTCCCCTCAGGTCGAACAGACAAAGGCTGGCCTAAAACACAGCCTCCTCCAGAATCACCCTGTCACCACCTTCTTCCCAGTCGGCCAGTCGGGACCATGTTTGATCCTCCTGCACAGGCAGTAGAACTCTAGCCCTGACCTCTGCCCCCTGGAAGCAAACTGGGTGCCCATTGATACAACAGCCCATGCCTAGCCCTGACCTGCAGTTTTCCCCAAAGATGGGTGGAATGAGGCTATTGTCCAATCCCTGTGTTCAGAGGCCTCAAGACAATAGACAAGAGGCTCAGAGTGCTTCCCTTTGTTATTCCTGTGATGCTGTCACAACTGTGTGATTCTGGGCGCCCCTGGAATCCCAGATGCCTGTGTGAGTGAAACTCTAACTGAGTGGGGTGCTGGGGAACATGGGCAGGACACGGCCTGCTAACCCTTCTGTCCCTGCAGTGGCTGTGGGAGCTGCATCCTGCATGGATTTGGCTGGCTTCCTGCTCGGCAACAAGATCATGGCTCTTCATGAAGGTGGGCAAGAGCTTCCGCCCTGTTGTGGGTCCAAGCCTGAAGGTCCAGGACCCAGAGCAGCTGAAGTTGAACACGTGAGTTCAGAGCACGGGGTACAGACTGAGGTAGTCCATGCTCCTCCCTGTGCCCTGTGAGAGCACGTGCCTCTCAGCAATCTCTCTCTGCTCTCCTTTCTGCTCCTCAGACCCACAGACTCTTTTCCACCCCAGGGCCTGTGCACATCCTACCCCTGGCTTTATCCCTCATCTTCCATGTCTGGTTCCTTGTAATACTCAGGTCTCCCCCTTGCTAATTGTAAATTCCAACCCTCACCCAATTTCTCTTTCATATCACCTTGTTGATTTTCTTCACAACTGTTATCACCAGCTGTAATTATTCATGTATTTGTTATATTAACATTTACTGACTGTTGTCTGTCTCCTGTTTTGACTGAACTCCATGAGGACAGGCAAGGACATCTGTGTTATTCCCCATTAAGGACCCAGTGTCTGGAAGAGCCTAGCATCAGGTAAATGCCCGCAAAACAAGTGTTGAGTGGGTCAGTGCATTCTGTGAGCCAAGCCCTCTTCTAAATGCAGCAAGACCAACATTTCATAGACCCATAAGGGCACCCAGTTACAACTCACATAGAGGCAACCACTAAAGGGGAGAAGTGGCTTCACAAGCTCCTCTTGGTGGCTGCGTGTGTGTGTTGGGGGGAGGCTCACGGCCTGAGTGTTTGTACAGAAGAGCCTCCCGCCAGCGTCACCCCTAGAGTTCTGACTGCACAGCCACACCTCCAACCCAGAGGCTGGTCAGGGATGGAAACAAGTTGCAACTCCAGTTGGTGTAGCTGGCTGCCAGGAGGACCATGTTGGGAAGGATTCTGCAGCTGTGATTGGGCTTCTTGGGAAAGAGTGCATGGATTGATTAGCCATGTCTGCACCAGGCAAGGGAAGGGAGAGCGTCATGCCTGCCATGGGTTTACCACCTCTGCCATGGGTGATCACTCCCCTTTCCTGGAGGAAAAAAGGCCTTTTCCTTGACCTTTATGCCCTGCCTGCCTAGCCTGCTGGCCAGAAATAGATGATGGGCAGGGCTCTGGATTTGGCCTTCGGTATCTGAATCCTCAGCCACGTGATCTTCACCCGCCTCTGCTCAATTTCCAGGTATTGCTGATAACTTCTAAAAGGAATGGGTTTTAATAGGCTTCCATAATCCTGGGTGTGCCTTGTTAATGGAGAATTTAGAGATGCCCATGCTAAGTGGTAAATGAGAGCCATTCATTCATTCATGCAACCCCTCATTTATGAACGTCCTTTATGCCGGGCACTGTGCTGAGCCCTGGAGATACAGACATGAAGAGGAACCATTCTTGCCCTGTGGTGCACTCTCAGGGAATATTATATTTTTAAACAATCATTTAATTGCTTAGTCCATGTCTCTAAGGTCACAGTGTGGAGGGGAAGTCAGAAAAGTGAGCAGGATGTTATACTGCAGAGTCGGATGGGGCACAGAGGAGGGGCCCCTCCACCACCTCTGGCTGGTCTGAGAGGGCTTCCTGCAGGAGGGGTGTCCTTGTTGAGAAATCAAATGTTAAAAGGGTTAAGCCTTGGAATGGGGTGGGAGGAAAAGCAGGAATGAGCAGCAGCTCAGGGAAACTGCTGAGATGAAAGACCAGCAGCCACAGGGATCTGCAGATTTCTCTGTGTGACTAGATCATGGGTCAGAAAGGGCAGTGATAAGGGGATGGATGGAGTGGTGATTGGGAAAAAGGTCATGAACGCCTTGCCTGTCATGTTAAGCTTGCTTCTGAAAGTTAGTCAGGAGTTTATAATCCAAGACTCTTCTTGGACAACACTTCTTCCCAATAGAGATAGGTACATACATAGATAGAGTGAGTGAGTGATAGAATACTATCAATATGAGATGAGATTCTGGCTTACCCATCAACAATATATATATAATTGTATTTTACCACATCTTCACACTCACTGGTATTATTGTGTGTCTTTTATTTTAACTCTTATGCATTTTCCAGGAGCAAAAAGTTTGTTTTGGTTGCTACTTCTTTTTCCTAGAGAAGCTGAACTTCTTCCTATTTGCATTTTGGTCCCATTGGATTTTCCTTTTTGTGACTATCTTACTCCTTCTTTACTGGTCTCAAAGGCAAAACCAGATTCAGGCCTCCAACAGAATGTGGGGTCCCATTCAGTCTGTCTGGTTCTAAATCCTATAACTTCCACCCTGGTAAATTTAGCACCTTAAAATGCTGGGGTTCTTGTCCCAGCATCAAGAAGGGTTCAGGAACCTGGAGAAGGCTGTGTGTAGATTTTAAATAAGAGTCCAGAGACGAAATAAAATTTTGAAAGGCATTTGGGGGTCAGAGGAGCTTAGCTAAAGGATCTAAGATCCAAGATCTAAATTCTCAGGTCTCCTTGTCCCAGGACCCATGCTTTTTATTAACACAATTTGTCCTGAGGCAAGGCAGAGATATACACTTCAAAGGGTCAGGGTTTCAGTACAGAGTCCATTGTCAGAATGGGGGAATTAGCCTATGGCTGTTTAGGTATTTGGCCAGTAGGAGGCAATCAACATGTAGATTAAGATGCCTTTTAGTTGTCTGGCAGCCAAGCAATAATCCCTTTTCAGGTTTGGGGAAATGCCCTCAGCCATTCCCAGATGTAGCCCTGCTGTCATGCTGGAATTGGTGTCCAGCATTACATCTGTTGTCTCCCTCAAAAATCTTTTCAGCAATTCTCTGAGATATATTATTATCTTCTGTTTACAGATGGGGCAGCTGAGGCTTACAGAGGTAGCCAGGTGACAAGAGGGTCTTGAAACCAGTCTGTCTGCTTTTAATCACCAGGTCATTGGGGACCGTGTGCCCTCTGCTGGTCACCATCCTAACTTGCACGTGTTTTCTCTTGCTAGTGAATCCTGGGAAAGGAAGCTCTCCTGATGGATCCTGGGGATGGCCTCAGGCTTGTGTCTTTGTAAAGTAAGTGGTCTGGTGCTCTGAGCTTCCTCTGAAATTCTCTTGTTCTTGGCTCATGGGGCACCTTCTCTCTCACATCCCTCCATTCTCCACCATCCAAACGTACCTGTTCCCTGTCTCTTGCACCCAGGGTCTTGTGTGGGCCTCTCCTTGGCAGGGCCCTGGACATCCTGCTGGCTGGAGGGGAGGGCCAGTGAAATGGGTGGCCCATCTGGTGGTAGATGGGAGGGTGCACTTTCCAGGGCTAAGGATTGCCAGCCCCCACCTGCTCTGCAGTGAGCCCTGTGCACTGGAATACACCACGATGGAGAAAGAGGATCCCTTCTGGATTCATCTCTCTGCTGATGAGCTCATCCAGAGGCACTGAATCCACAGCACCTGCCCCAGGACTCACTCCCCAAGCATTCAGCCCTCTGTGTGAGTGGGGTGGGCAGTGGGAGCTGTGGGGGAGTTAGACTTTGTTCCTGCCTTGAAGATGGGGAATGGGATGGAGTGGGGCCTTAAAGGTGACACCAGGCCTCATCCTCTACCTGTCCTCACACTGTCAGTTCCAGAAGAAGCATTGCAGTGGCAGCATGGGTGTCCACCCATCCCTCTCTGCCCACCACTATGTGGAGTCCCTGCACCAGAACTTATGCTAAGAACTTATGGTCCCTGCTGTATGGTAAGAATGACATTCTCCTTCAGCTGGTGAGAGTTCATCTTGGGCCCAGAGCTTACATCGGGGGCCAGGCTCCATCTCATAGAAAAATTGTCTTTGAATCCATGCTGCTCAATCCATCCACCTACTCACTCACCTATTCATTCATCTGCCAGTATTTCCACAATCAATTCATTCATCTATATGCCAGTATTTCCTTCCTTCCACTCCTTCATCCACATGTCCATGTTTCCTTCCATGGAATTCATCTGTCAATATCTGTGGTCAGCCAGCCAGTCACTTCTCTTCCTGTTTCTATATCCACCTGTTCCTGCATTTCCCACCATTCCTTCATCCACATTTCTGTATTTATATCCATTCATCCATCCTTCCATCCACCTCTCCTTTTATTTTCCAGTACATCTGTCCACCTACCTATTAAGCCAGCCATCTATCCATTCATCAAAGCCTGAGGCCCCTGTTTGTTGGTTGAACTTAAGCCCAGGAGTGTGTGAGATGGAAATTTTGATGATCATGTTTTGGGAGAGACTTTGGAACTAATCATTTCCAAGCAACCTACCCCTTCCCAGCTCAAATCAACAGGGGCCACATGTGTCTGCATTACTGTTTCTCTGTGAACACACTCATTGTGGGCACCTCCATATTCACTTCCAACAGAATCTGCACTCTGAAAGTCACTGTCAATGCTGGGACACCCCCAGTCCTGGGTTTTGAGCCCCAACTCTCCTTGTTACCTGTTACTTGCACTTGGGGCTCAGAGAAGAGAAACAGCCAGAGGTCAGCAATGTGGGTGTTAGCATGTGGAAAAGAGGTGTCCAGACTATCCAGCATCTCCTTGGGGAGAATGAAGGTAAGAGGAATGGTCCTTGCATGAATCAGTTCAAGATCTCTTCTCTCTTTCCCCAACAATCCCTCTTGCACAACCAGGAGAGTAACTTCCCTTCTGGGTTTCCAAATGTTTGAAAGAACATAATCACCTAAGAGGTGGCTATTTGGGTCCTGGGGTCAGGCTCAAATCTGAGCCCTGTCATGTGGAGCAGCTGCAACCCTCATACACTGCTGATGGGAAACTGCTTTCTTATTACATACCACTGCCATATAACACAGAAGTTCCACCCTACAAAGCTGTTAAAAAAATATAAAACAAAAACCAGAAAACTTTGCTCTTGCTCCTTAATCTGTGTTGAGTGACTTTGGGAAATGAACTTGAGCTTCAGGTTGTTCATCTATTAAGTGGGATGTGGCAATGGAACCTTTGATAAGGCACGTGAGGGGAGTCAGTGGGAACATGCCTGCAAAGCCCTTAGCAGGAAGCCTGGCACCTGGAAATGCCTCTCTGCCATGGGGACTGTTGGTGTTGATTTACACGGATCCAAACGGACTGTGGCTGCAGCGCTCTTTTTGCTGGTGCTTGTGGCAGTTATTAAGTTGCTTTGTTTACAAGCTTCCCAGGGCCTCGCATTCATCACTCACTCTGATCATGAACATTGCCTGAGCATCTTGCAGAAGTGAACAAACCCAGTCCCTCTCCAGGCATCAGCACCCCTTGGAGGAGCAGAAGAGAAAACAGGTAATTTCAACCCTGCGTGATGGGCGCAGAGTTGGAGCAAAGGGGAGGGCCTGGCCAGGACTGGGCATGGGAAGGTCTCAGCAGAGGCTATGGCT
The DNA here is from genome assembly GCF_963259705.1 of Myotis daubentonii. Classification (NCBI taxonomy): domain Eukaryota; kingdom Metazoa; phylum Chordata; class Mammalia; order Chiroptera; family Vespertilionidae; genus Myotis; species Myotis daubentonii. Next base: position 17,508,245 of record NC_081848.1, on the reverse strand, counting down.
CTAAAAATGCTTTTGGACTTGATTGTCCTCCAAGGACATTCACCCCATGGACTCTGATGAGACCAGGACAGGAAGCCTTGAGAAAGCTTATGTTCCAACTTACTCATTTCCCAGCTGGAGAAACTGAGGCTCAGAGAGGAGGAGGGACTGGTTCAGTGTAGGTGTCAGAAGTAGGATTTGAACCCTGTGTGACTTTGAAGCCTGTGTTAGATTGGGTCTTCCAAGAAGCAGACAAGAAGCCAGGATTAGATGTGCAGGAGGAAGGTGAGGACCTAGGGGAGGCAATGAGAGCCCCGAGACCAGCTGGGCTGTCAGGAGGGTCTCAGACAGTGCAGGTCTAAGACTGTTTGTCCTGATCAATTGCAAGTCCCCAGGATAAAGGTGACCATTCCAGGAGTCTCCTGTCCCACAGGAAGAGGCTGGCACTAGCACCCCTGTGTGCTCAGTCCTGGCACAAACACGGTGGTGTATACAGCGGGGTGGCCTCAGAGGCTGATGTTCAACTGTTCTCCCCACAGCTAGGCCCCATGAAGGAGACCTGATCATGCATTCCTGTGGTGCCACCAAGCCCCCGTTCCTGTTGGCTCATGTTCTCATTGTGGTCTGAGGGCAAAAGCAATCTATTTCAAGAGAGCGGTAGGCTTTGAGCTGAAAATGGCAAGTCTTAAATCAATCATTACAGGGACCATTAACCAGGTACTTTTTAAATGTGTCGGGTTGTGTTCAGCCTTTGAAATATGTGATTCCTTTTCATCTTCTCAGCAACACTACGCAGTGGGTATTATTATCCTCCCCAATTTCAGAGGAGGAAACGGGGGCTCATAGAAGCCTTCAAGTCTCACTGCTGGGACTTGTGAAGTCAAGGCTCTTGAGTGCTTATTCAAACTCCTGTCCCTGCATACATGGTGGCCTGAAATTTGGGTCAGAGTTAGTTAAGACTCAGATAGCAGTGACAGAAAACCATACTCAAGCTGACTTAAGCATTTGTGCACATGAACTGGAAACATGTTGGGGCAGTGGCATCAGGCTTGGCTGTTTCACATGAGGAAGCCCTGAACACTTGCTATCATCGCCTGGCTCTGCTCCCGTGACTGTTGACTCTGTTCTAGGGCAGGCATTTTTGCCATGCCCTCCTGTTTTCCAGACTTGTAGCATCCTTACCATTACTCTCCTAAGCTTCTTTCCCAGTATTTCCAACATCAATGCAATAATGGTGTTTTATTGGTTTATAGGGCCATCCCTGCTCTATAGGACCATCCCTGATCCAGTCTCTGGGGCTGGAACCATGGAAGGTGCTTATTTGCCAGGCCTGAGTCAGGTGGCTGTTCCTGGAATACTGGGGTACACGTTGGTGTGGTCAGCCTCAGACACATAGAGTGGGGGCAACAAGAAATTAAAAAATTGGGTGCTGGTACCAAAGAATAGGAGATAGAGTCTGGAAAGACTGTGGTACAAATGTTGAAATGCCTGGGGCTTGTTGAGAAGGTTGTAGGAGCCCATGGGTGTGTGCTCCTCTGGCCTGCTGTGTCCTTTCTCACAATGAGGTGGGCAGACATCCTGCAGGTCTAACCTTCCCTCCCCTTCCAGCATCTACTGTGTCTATGCCATGTCCATCTACCAGGATGAGATTGCTTACCTGCACTGCCATGAACAATGTAAGGATTGTGGGGGTAGCACAGGGCTGGGGTGTTCCTCCTTGATCCCCTTCCTGTCTCCACACCCTTATTACCTGTGCCAACTCATACAAGTGACTTCATCTCTCTGAGCCTCAGTTTTCCCATCTGCACATTGGGGACCATAACAGCACCTATTCATCAGGTTATTGTGAGGATCAAATGACTTATGTTAATGGCTCAACATCAGACTCATGGTGTTTGATGCTGCCACTTACTGAGTGTTCGTGATGTGTCAAGCATGGTTCTAAATATTTACTTGTTTTTAAATTTAATTATAGATAGATAGAGAGGAATGGGTGGTAGGAAAAGAGAGGGAGGGAGAGAGAGAGAGAGAGAGAGAGAGAGAGAGAGAGAGAGAGAGAGAGAAGCATTCATTGACTGATTCCTGTATGTGCCTGAAAAGGGGGATTGTACCTGCAACCTGGGCATATCAATATCAGGACAATGCTCTAACCAACTGAGCTACCCAGCCAGGGGCTACATGTCTTTTATTTAATCATCACGATGACCCAGTGACAGGGGCACTCTCAGTCCCAGTTTAGAGGTGAGGAAGCAGCTTGGCGCAAAGACACACACCCTATAATCTCCAGAGCCTGGACTGGAATCCAGGTCTTTGTCGTTCCCACGTCAGTGCTCTGCAGATCTGGGATTGATGATTAGAGTTCTCCTTTAAAGCTCCAAGAAGGTCTATTCACAAGCAGAGGGCCATCCTGCTGTGGAAAGCAAGGGACGCGTGGCCCACTGAGGCACAGCACATTGAGCTTATTTAATGAGACAGACCTGCGTTCGGGTCTAGGTCCTGCAACTAACCAGTTGTGTGACCCTGGATAAGTTACATAACATCTGTGAGCCTCAGTTTTATCATTTGTAAAATAGACATATCCTAGTTTTGAGTACTACAATTACATGGTACCTGTAATGTGCCATGCTTATATACAGCAAGTGGTCAACACATGCTAATGAGAGTCAACTACTGCCTTGAGAAGGAGCAGGGCTAACAGCCTCCATGCAGAAATAGGGGAGGTTGATTTGTAGAGGGTGCTTGAGGGGCATGGGGTGTTTGGGAGCCTTCGTTTCCTTTGATGGGAGACCAATCACATTCCTTTTGCTCCTGTCCTACAGTTTCCAGTCAACAACCATGCCAGGTGGGATGAGAGGGACCAGCAGAGGTAAAACCTGCCCCTGACCTTCTGCCCAGGCCTTTCCCAGACTTTTAGAGCAGGTCCAGGGTCTGGCTCGGCATGCCTGGTGGATGTGTTGTCCGGGAGGGTCCCCATCGCCTTGGTTTATAATGACTTCCTGTTGGGTGTTTTGTGGCCGGGTCACAGTGCAATGGACAGCAGAGGGACAGTGGTGCACGTCAGCAGGATTGGATCCAGAGGCCACCCTTCCACTTGCCCAGGGGAGGGCACCTCCTGCAGTTCCTCTCCTCTCTGCAGGACAGGCTGCTCCTCTAGGGCAGCTGGACCCACCATTCCGGTGGGGGAAGGTGAGTGACTGAGGGGATCCAGGAGTCTAATGGTGGTGTCAGCCATGGGGAGGGGTTATTCTTACCAACCGGCTCTTGTGTGGCTCTGTGAGCTCATGGACAGCCCATCGAGAGCCTCAGGCTGTGCAGGTTGGGGAACAGGTGGGTCCCAGGGAGCCTCCGCTGACACATGTTTTTCAGGTCAAAGTACGTCCCAAATTGCACACGGGAAGCCATTGGGGTTTCACCGAGTCCACACCTTCAGACAAGGAAGAGGACCAGGCTGCGGATGACCTGTTCAGGCTCCTCTCCCCAGGCTGCAGTCCGAATTTGGTAAGCTGCCCTGTTGGTGCACCTGATCCCCAATATGACCCAGCAGTTTGGAACTAGAGGACAAGAGGTCTGGATTCGGGGACTAGCAGGGGACCTGGAATCAGGAAGTGTGTATCTTTGTGGCCTCAGTTTTCCTCCAATGAGAAACAACCACTCTTTTCTGAGCTAATAAGTAACCCCTATCTTCTTGGCTGGCCTGCAGCTGGCATGGGGTAGTGGCAGTGACATGGGCTCTGGAATCCTGATTGAACTTGGCCAGCTACCTTTTCACCTTGGTGACTTGGTTTCATTATCTGTAAGTGGGGATGTTGATAGCACCCATTTAATAGAGCTTTCGTGAGGATTAAATGAGATAAGGTATTTGACACAGAGAAAACACCCGACTATTAGCTGGTATTATGCTGTTATTACACTTCAAGATATTGTTGAAAGGACTCAATGAGATAATGACGTGTTCAATATGAAGCCCATAGAATACGGCCTTGCACCAGGTCGACACTCAATCAGTGGTCGGCAAAGCAGCAGAGAGGAAGGAAGCACTTGGCATTTACACAGGATGTGATAATATGTTTAGTAATTTGCCTGGTGACTGCCCTGAGACAGATGCTAGTGAATGAAGGCTGTTGCTGTTAAGATCATCATTCCCCTGGTCTATTGTTAGGATTAAGTGGATTAATATTTGAAAGGTTCTTAGAAGGAGGCCTGGCATTTTTTAGGCACAGTATGAATGTCTGTTAAACAGATCAGTATTAGTTACAGGTTCATTTGTTAACCTCATTTTCTTTCACCCTCAGTGGCCCCACTGATACCATCAGAGGGATAATTGCTCTGAGCCTCCCTCTGCTAAAGTGACCTCGGCTGGGCAGAGAGAGGCCCTTTTGGAAGTAGATGTCCTTCCTGGTGAGGTTGATCTAACCATGCCCGGCGGCGTAGTGCTCCTCCTCTCGTCCATCGCTGAGTTTGACCATTGTGTGGGGAAGGCTATGTGGTAAGGACTTACATGGCTGGGGTTAGTGTGTTTTCACCCATATAGTCCTTTATGGCCGGGTGGGAGACAAGTCTCATGTTCCTGTGTCATTAAGAGCCTCAGAGTGTCCTGAGGTGTTCATGGCCATGCCCATTCCTGAACTGGATCAGGGTCTGGGGCACCCAGCCTGCCCATGGCATACAGCCCCGCCAGAGAGCTGATTCATTAGCGAGGACCAGCTGCCCTGTGCCACCTTCCCTGACAGATCTCTCCACAGGGGCTCATCCCCCAACACATTACTGTAGGCTCTTGCTGGAAGCCAGGCTGGGTGCGGACATCCCTTATTTGTGGGATATCAACGTTAGCCTCTGGGGGTCCAGCATGTCCCAGTGGAACACTCGCTGACTGTGCCTACCTCCCCTGCTCTGTGCACAACACCCCAATGCCAGCTCCCAGATTCAGGGTCTCTTTCCTGAGGGATTTATCTGGCCTCTAGGATCTCTCTGACAAGGGGTGGGGCACAAGAGAAATGTCAGGGAATCAGTGCTCCCTGGAGCAGCCCTCACCAGTGACTGGGAAGTGGTGGGGAACAGGCACCAAGCTCCCTCACCCTCAGTTGAGAAATCTCTGAAATGTGCATCTGCTTGTCTCCCAGAGGTCCCCCAGGAGATCCAGTCCTTGGTGCCCATAGTGGTAACAGGAGTGATAACTAAGCCTTTACTCTCTGCCTCCCCTTCCCTTCTCACTTCAGCTCTCCCCTCCTCGGGCTCCTTGGGAACACCTCCCAGATGGACTCCATGCGCTGGAATCCTTGTCTGCCTTTGAGGAACCCCAGCTAAGCCTGTTTCTTTATTACAGGGCTTCTCAGATGCAGCAGCTCATTGTGACGGGGCTGTCCTGTCCGTTGTAAGATATTGAGCAGCATCCCTGGTCTCCACCTACTAGAGTCCAGGCAGCAAATCCGCCAAATTGTGGCAACCAGCAGTGTCTCTAGATGTCACCAAACGTCCTCTGGAGGCACAACTGTCCCGGGCTGAGAACCACTGGTTCAGAGAAAAGCTCACATCACTGCATTCAGCTCTGCCGCTGCCATGGGGCCAAGCGACCTGTCCTCTCCAGGTCACTTCCTGGTCGGTAGAATGGGGTTAACAGCACCCCAGCCAGGATCATGCGCTGAGGACTCATGTGAAGATACACCAACCATCTAATGTGACAAGTGCTCCATGCGCAATGGTAGGTGTCGTGTATTGAGTGCCACTGTGTGTCACACCCACTTCTATGCTCTCTGTGTCCTGATTCATTTAATCCTCACCACAGCTATCCCAGACAGGTGCCATTGCCATCACCACCCCCATTGCTCAGAGGAGGAAACTAAGGCCCAGGAAGCTTAAGAAAAGGGTCCAGGGTTGCACAGCTGATCCTTGGCATGGTGGGGTTGGAACCCAGGTAGTCTGGCTCCAGAGAATGTGCCTCTTTCGACCACACCATGCAGATTATTTGGTGATGGAGGGCGTTCTGGTTTTTCTCCCTTCATCCTCAAGGTCACATTCAGGCCCTGTGGAAATGATAACCCCATCCTTGGCTAATTTTTCTCCTCGGCTGGAGCCACACAGGGTTAACCGCAAAGAATCTTTTGCTTGTGCATTTCCTCTGCAAGAGGTATGAAATCTGTTTAGGAGAGGAGCCTAAATCAGAAATCAGCAAACTCCTGTCAGCCAAATTTGACCCATGGTCTGTTTTTGTCAATAAAGTTTTATTGGAACATGGCCACACCCAGTCATTGACATCTTGTCTCTGGATGCTTTCAGGCCTGAAGAGCAGAGAGGAATAGTTGTGAAAGCAACTGTATAGCCCACAAAGCCAAAAATATTTACTCTCTGACTATTTACAGAAAAAATTTGCAGGGACCTGTGGGAGGGATGATGTGGCCACAGAGGGTTCTAAACTCCCTTTCAGTGTCTTCTTACCCCTCTTCTCCACCACCTCATACTTTGCCTGCTCCTTGTGCACAGAGGAGGCAAAGGCAAATTCTACAACCTCAGAGGATTCACAGTCAGAGAAAGGCATTTTCAGACTGCTCTGTGTCTGGAACTGCCCTGTGTCTGGGGTGGCCCTGTGTCTGGTGTGCAAACCAGATGGGTCAGCATACTCCCAGCAGCAGGCATGACAAATAGCCTCCAGTAATGTCTGGGCACTCTCACCCCTGGGGTTGAGTGTGACTACCTCTGTTTTGTTGTCATTTGATCTTGGTCTCAGTGGAGATGGAGGTGGAAAACAAATCAATGCCTTTATGCTGTTCAGCCTCCACCCTGCAGGATTTAGCTTAGAGCATTGTGGGTTCAGTAGAGAAGGGATCCTCTGGTGATGTCTGCAGAGTGGAAGGGGATGGGGGCAAAGGCTTGCTTGCCATAACTGGGTGCAACCTTTACCTGAGATTGGCTAAGTTCTGCAACCATTTTTTCTAGCGGAGTTTACAGCAGTTTTCTGGACTTTCTTGTCCAGCTCCTTGGGGTGTCTGCCTGGGGAGGAGGAGTGTAACACTTTTGGTGACCTCCAAAATCTCATTCTAAAGGCAGCTTCCTACTCTGTCACTGGATGGGGCAGACCTTGTCAGCTACTGAGCTCTGATGGCAAGTGGGGCTGAGTACACAACTCCGCCACATCGCCACCACTCCCTGGAGCCCATGGTGAGGCTAGGACGTATTACCCATCATCCTTGAAGAGGCATGGCACAAGGGGCAAATATGTACCCCTCTTACATCCTAGAGCAAGGCTTGTCAAACTATGGTCTGCACGCCAAATCCAGCGTCATCCTTTAGGGCCCATGAGCTGAGAATGCTTTTTATATTTGTAAGTAACTGAAAAAAAAAAAGAATATTTTGTGACAGGTGAAAATGATATGACAATCACCTTTCAGTTCCCATAAAGTTTTATTGGAACACACCCATGCTCTTCTGTTTACATTTTGTTTGTGGCTATGTTTGCACTAAGACTGCAGAGTGGAGTGGTTACAATAGCTCACAAAACCAAATAGCTCACAAAACCAAAAACATTTTCTGTCTGACGCTTTACAGAAAACATTTACTGAGGCTTCTAGAGAAAATAATGGTTTGCACCCGTCTGGAATTGCCAAGGGGCCAGGAAATTAGCTATGGAAATTGCGATGCACATGTTACTGTGTGTGTCCTGCAGCACTGCGGAGGCTGCGGTCTTAATGGAGCTAAGCAAGGCAACTTAAGGGAAACTGTAAGTGCTGAACCCCAGGAGCAGTTGGTCAGGAGTCACCAGTGTCCAGGAGTTGGGTAAGTTGTGCATTCTTGGTTTGCAAATGTTGCTGCTACATCAAACTTATTTTGAAATATAGAGTCCAGGGCTGTATCACCAAGAGGTTTCAATTCAGTAGGTCAGGGGTGGGATACAGACTTCTGGCTTTCTAATAAGTCTCCCTCATTGATTCCAGAATGTGGTTAACTGTTTTGAGACCCCCTTGGAGACTAAGGACCATGGACAGCGCAGGTGCCATCATCACTGGAGGACTCCACTGGGTCCTGGCCTTGTGTGTCTTGCCCCATCAGATGAGTCAGGCTCCCTGTCTTACTACCAGAGACTCTCTCCCCCAGAGAGTCAATCTCTGGGGACTTGAGACCCTGAGCCTTCCAAGAAGCTCCCAGTAAGCTTTCTTTCCTTCCTGTCAGCCTGCAGAGAGGACAGCTGAGTGGCAACGTGGTGAGATTGGCCTCTTGGTCTGGGATTGGGCCTGTCTCTTGGCTCTGATCTTCTCTCTTAATTCTGTCCTCTCTTCATGGTCATCAGCTCTGCCTATTTCCTAGGGGCTCCATATAGTGGTGGTAGCTTTTATTGGCTCAGATGGGCTCAAGGACTTGAGTCAGACAGTGATTGGGATCGCTGTTTCCTACTGTGAGATTCAGGGCCTTTTCCTATCTCTGTGCTGAGCTAGTGGTGAGTGGCTTGGTATGGAGTGTGGTTTCTGTGACCCACATAGGATCTTCCTCTGCTTCTTCTACCCACCACAGTGCCCTAGGACCCGATGGATGACTTTGTGATCCAGCTGCCATCCCTATGGCAACTCAGTCCCAGCAAATTCACTTGCTCGTCTTGTCCACAGAGAGGCTCTGCTGATGGTGTCTCAACCAATGGCTGCAAACATGAGAGGTATGAGGGGCTTGAGCTGTGGATAGAGGTAATGGAAGATTTACCACAGATTTGGAGATACCCATTCGTTGCCTTGCACTGACATTAGAGGCTCTGGAATTAGCCAAGTCTACATGAAATCTTACCCCTGTGAAGTCCTAGTTGTTGCAGCTTCCTTGCATGTATCAGTCAGGAAAACAAGGCAGGTCACAGTAGAAAACAGTCCTAAAATCTCAGTAGCTTATACAACAAAGGATTGTTTATCATACATGCTGTGTGTCTATTATGCGTCACCTAGGGACTCTGCTTTCTCCACATTAAAGGGCCCCACTGATGGAGTCGCCCCATCTAGAATATTGCCAATCACAGTGATAAGAGGAAAAGGCAGCCTGGAGAGACTCACACCAACAATTAAATGTTCACCTGTCATTTCCACTTACAATTCATTGCCCCAAACACAAGGCACCAAGAAGTGCAGCCCCTCTCTCTCTGCCCCCCCATGCTCCTAGAAGGAAGACAGCAGGAATATTACTTAATGATAACCATACATGCCTCTGTTTGCTCCACCACCACATGGGACACTAATGCTTACTTTATAGAGCTATTACAACAACAAATCTAACGGTGCTTTAAAGTGTCTAGCATACGGTACCTTTATTTTATAATATTAAAACTCTTTCCTTGCACATAGGGCTTGGGTCTCTTTGAGAGTACTCAGGCTATTCATGAGAAGGGTCTTCTTTCCTGCTGACCTGGCCTGCCTGTCAGAACATAATCCTATTTTCCTTGTTAGGCTTCTGTTCCAATGGATGGTCCAGTCTTCAGCCAAAGCATCATTAAATGTGGGGGCTGGATTGAAATGTTTGAAATCTTCTAAGCCGTGTGGACCAGAAACATTAAAACCCGAGGAGATTATCAGTCTTTCATCTCAGATCCACTGAGGCAGAGTCTGCATTTAACAAGATCCAAGGCCATGTGTATACTTTTAAGACCGAGAAGCACTGATACAACTGACAAGTCCCACATGTTAATGGGCGTCATTAAAGTAGCAAAACCGACTGCTTCCTAGAGGTCCTGAATAGGTAGGTTTTTGTGTGGGGCCCAGACTGCCACATGGTGGAGAAATTCATGGGCTGGTGGTCCAGGAATGACTGAAGAATGATGTTCAAACCTACTACCGTGCTCATGCTATCTGCTCACATCCCTCTGGTGACAGGGAGCTCACCACCTGGCAGATAGCTCAATACATTATGAGGCAGCTGTCACTGATGTCATCTGAGCAAGCCTGAGCCTCCCCAACCTGAGGGTACAAAGAGGCTGACTTTAAAGTTAAAGCCTCCATGTTTACCTGGAGGACCTCAGCCAGGCCTCCTCCTCAGTCTGCCTGCTTTTTCCTGGATGTCCCCTGTATGTCCTGCTGATGAATATGCAGGTATTGCTCTATTCTCTTCTTCGCAAGAACACTTCCTTCAGCATTTCTTGTTTATTCCAACAATGCTGTGGCCTTATTCCCCTTCCTCTTTCAGTAAAAAAAGCCCAGAAGATTCCCGTGGGAGGAGTATCTCTGAGGCATCACCTGTCCTTTGCAATCAGCCAGACTCTGAATGCCAGTTTGGCTCAGTTTGGTTGCAGCTGTGTCTCTTGAGAAGTCTGAACTCCTTTGGAAAGTGTCAGAAACGGACTTCACACTGGTTCAAGTAAAAAGATTTCTGAGGTTTCCTTATTGGAATACACATTCCCTGGAAGGAAAATGGTTATGTTTTTAAAAAGTTTCATAGTCAGCCAAAGCTGGTTTGGCTCAGCAGATAGAGCGTCGGCCTGCGGACTGAGGGGTCCCGGGTTTGATTCCGGTCAAGGGCATGTGCCTGGGTTGCAGGCACTTCCCCAGTGGGGGATATGCAGGAGGCAGCTGATCGATGTTTCTCTCTCATCGATGTTTCTAGCTCTCTATCTCTCTCCCTTCCTCTCTGTAAAAAATCAATAAAATATATTTTTAAAAAAAGTTTCCTAGTCAAATAGTTTAGGAAACACGATTAAACAGCTTTCTGAGTCCTGAAGTTCTTAAAAACTTGACTATGTAATTATGCGTGTCACTCTCAGGAAATTGAGGGCATGTGTGAGGCAAATGAATCACTCCCTCAAATGTATTTGCCCACAGAAACCATTGTTGGAAAAGTACCTGCCATGATTTGTGGAAGGTGGAATTCACTTAGAGAAACACTGACTTAACTGCTGCGAAGAGCCAGCATTTGAAGGAGGTGGAGGAACCTAGTGATTCGGGCAACTGGGCGCCTTTACACCCAGTCCCTGGGGAGGCCAAGCTGGTGAGTGTCTGGGTGAGGCTGGCTCCTGCACATTGGGGGATGGCGCTGTTTCTGTGTGTTGATCTGGGATCATCAGGGGACTTGGTGAGAAAAACAAACTGGATCCCAAATCTGGACAAGCAGAGAGGTTGTTTCATTTTATTTCTTGGCCAAAAAATAGTTGTTTTTCTAATTTACATGGGGGAATAAGTACTTACTGTAACATTTCAAAAAATTAAGAATGCAAAAAAAAAAAAAAGAACGCAGTTGTATAGAAAAAATATTTTTTTTCATTTTTATCTTTTGGCTCTATAAACTGATTTTATTCAGTACTATTGCAAAGGAGAAGGAGGCTTAAAATAGAACTTAGTTGAATTCCAAATACAGTAAAGTTATCTGTTGATTTATGTCCAATGCACAGAGTGAGGGGGCCAATGGATGGAAAGTTACTACTCAAAGGAAATCCCAAGGGTAGAGGGTTCTTGTTAAAGACAGGCCAAAGATTTATACATCAAAGGTTGGTGATGAGGAACGTGATCAGATATCAAGGTAGAGATTTTCACTAAACTTGCAGTAAGATTCTTGCCACAATTTGGCAAACAGATGGAGGACAGCACCAAAGGATGAGGCCTTCTCAAAAACAGGACTCAGAGGAGCCTATCTAAAGTTTGACTATCAAGGAGAGAGGCATTTACAATTCAAATTTTAAAGATATCATTTTTCTTTCTGCTTTTATGATTCTTTGTCTTTAACCATTGTTATTTTAATTATTATGTGTCTTAGTATGGGACTATTTGTATTCCTCTTGTTTGGGACTCTCTGTGCTTCATGGACTTGTAAGTCTATTTCTTTCACTAGATAGGGGAAGTTTTCTGTTATTATATCTTCAAATAGGTTATCAATAACTTGATTTATCACTTCTCCTTCTGGCACCCCCATATTGTGAATGTTGGTATGTTTGAAATTGTCCCAAAGGCTACTTATACTATCTTTATAATTTTGGATTATTTTTTATTTTTGCTCTTCTGATTTGGTGTTTTTTGCTTCCTCAAATGCCAAATCATTGATTTGATTCTTAGAATTCTCTACTGTACTTTTGAATTCCTGTAAATTATTCTTTATTTCAGTTAGTGTATGCTTAATTTCTGACTGGTCCTTTTTAATGTCTTTGAAATTCTCACTAAGATCCTTGAAAGTCTCACTCAGTCCCTTGAAGCTCCCATAAGTCCCTTGAAGCTCTCATTAAAATACTTGAGCAACCTTGATCCCCAGTAGGGGGCATGCAGGAGGCAGCTCATCAATGATTCTCTCTCTTCATTGGTGTTTCTATCTCTCTATCCCTCTCTCTTCCTCTCTGAAATCAATAAAAATATTTTTAAAAAAATACTTGAGCAACCTTATGACCATAATTTTGAATTCTGTATCCAGAAGTTTGCTTGCTTCTATTTCTTTCATTTGTGATGTGTGTTTGTTTGTCTCTGCATTTTGGCTAGTTCCCTGTTTGTTTCTATGTATGAGGTTGAGTTGCTATGTCTCCTGGAGTTGGCACAGTGGCCTTCTGTAATAGGTGTCATTTAGAGCCCAATAACTCAGCCTTCCTAGTCATCTGATCTGGGAACTCTAGTTGAACACCTGTGTGGGCTGTGTGCGCAGTCTTGTTGCAGTTGAGCCTTGATTGCTGTTAGCATCACTGGGATGAATTGAGCAGGCCAGTTGGCTATGAGGACTTGGCACTAAGGTGGAAGAGCTGCTGTGCAGGAAACACCCCTATGAAGCAGGACTTGCTTCAGTTGTGCTTTGGTGCTCACTGAGTCTTTCCCTTGAGATTGTCACTTGTGAATATGTAGAGTTGTAATCTGGTATGGTCTGAAGCTTTGAGAAGGATGTGTATAAAATATGAAACAAAATTCCAATAGAGACAAAAGAATGGTTTTATCCTTGTGATTGGATACACGTAAGTTTAGCATTAAGATGTGAAATGTGCATTTAATTTTGGAAGGTGAAATATACAGGAAACAGGATCCCAATGCCCTTTGGAAGTCATTGGCACATTACACACACACACACACACACACACATACACACACACACTTGCATGGATAAGAACTGCTGGTCCTCCAGCTTGAATAACTGTAATTTGACAGCCTTTACTTGAAAATGAATTTGAAAAAGAAAGCAGAGAAATCTACTCCACAATAGAACAGAGAGTTTTTAAAGTCATCCTAGTTTGTCCCCAAATTATTACCGTATAATAATTAGGTGCAAATATTCACTGTTCATTAGTTTGCTTTAAAAGAACTTTCTTAGAGCTTACTCAAGATTAAAAACTCCAAGATAATATTCTAAACTAAGCCTAGTATACACAATTGGCTGAAAATTAAGTAGAAATATAAGTTCAATATATACTGGCCCCCTTTTTAAAACAAAATGTGTTCAACTAGACATGACCTACATGTTCTTTTTCCCAAACTGAACAATACATATTGAGCATCAGTTTGTTTAAGTTCTGGGACATGCATCTGTCAGCTTTTTACTCTGTTATTTTGATGAAGTTGTTTTATATCTTTGCAATCAATGGGAAAGCTTCAGCTAATACCACACTAAAAAAGGGGAACCATAAGTAAGAGGAAACTATACAAATAACTAGAATATGGAAACATGATATAATTGTATTCTATCTAGGTGTGGAATTCTGTCTAAGGCCTACTCTCTCTCTGTTAACATGAGAGATTATAAATTGTTAAGGAGACATTAAAGACACAGCTGCACCAGACTGGTACCTGCTAATCAGAGAATTTGAAGGAGAGTTGAAAGTGGGAACTTTCTCACACTGCGGATCCATATGATGTTCCTGTGCCAGTAAACTGTCTAAATCATCTTGGTACCAGCTTGAGGACCCTCTGTGCTTCACTCCATGCTGCTGGGTTCCTGGGCAAACAGTAACTGAGAAGTCCACTCTGCTGGGCCCTGATCCAGGACTGGAGACCCAAAGCTGCACTAGGGGAAGTCCGTATCAGGTGAGTGGGGTCATGCAAAGTCATGTGGAGACATTTGGGCTGTGAGGTCACAGACAAGGCACCTATGCCAGGCAGAAGGCTACCTGAATTCTTTGAAGGAGTTGTTTCCAGGGAAGGAGGGTGATAAAAGGCCTCTAGGAAGGGTCAGCAAGAGCAAACCCCTAGAGGAGGCTCTTGCATGAAATAGGGAGGGGTGTGTGTCCATGTGTGTTTGGTGGGGAGAGGTGGAAGGGCAAGGGGTGGCAGGAACATAAGGACAAGGGAAGTGGGGACAATAGGGAAAGGTGTGGCTGGAGAGGAAACCAGGATGAAAGCTGCTGATGGTAGATGGTAGGAGGGGCCAGGCTGGGACAAGCAGGCACTGGAGGAGGCTGCTGGGGCCATCCAGGTACAGGGTCATGGAAACCTAGTCAAGGATGGTGGTGCAAATGGGGAGGTGGGTGTGGATGAGTCTTCAAGAGATTGATGGGAGGGAGCCACTCAGAACCTCTTTCCTAAAGCCCTGAAGAGCTAAAGGATCCCCTCCCCTGCCCCTGCTCCCAAACTCAGGCACAGAAGAGTCTCCATGCTTGTCTCTTCCCCTTCCTTCCCCTCCACATTCTCCCATCAGCTTGTCTCCTCCATCTGTGCCCAGAGATCTGTCAGATTCAGAACCTCAGTTACCGGGGCTGTGTAACACAGAAACAACTCAAACTCCCCTCCCCTATAGAGAAATCCCACAGGGAAAATGGTTGAAATCTGTGGCCTTCCCTCAGGTCACTGCTGTAAGTAAAAGAAGCAGTCAGTTTCCTTCATCTTTACATCTTCCACCCAGCCCCATGCTGGGCATGTGGAGGCCTTCAGTAATTACAATGGGCGAATGGATGGAGGGACCAATGGGACATCTTACTCATCTTATACCACATATGCCTGGCTTGGTGCCTAGCACATAGTAGGTGCTTATCAAATTAAACAAATAACTAAATGAATGAATGAGGAAGGAGAGAAGAAAGGTGATAAAGAAGGAAATAACTGTTTTCTCACTTTAATATCCCCAAGGCTTAGTATACTGACTGGAATAGAATAGTCAATCAACAATATTTGAATTTGTGCTGTAGGGAAGGAAGGAAGGAAGGAAGGAAGGAAGGAAGGAAGGAAGGAAACAAGGAAGGAAACAAGGAAGGAAACAAGGAAGGAATAAGGAAGGGAGGGATTGAAGAGGGAAAGGAGGAGGAAGAGAGGCAGGGAAGGAAGGTTGGATTGAAAGAAAAAAGTAGCCTGCTTACTTTTGTGTTTCTCCAGGCCTAGCCAGTGCCTGGCACATAGTAGGTGCTGGGTTCATGCATGCTGAATGTTAAAAAGTTGTTTCAAGGGCTCAGTGTCCCAGATCGGCCTCTTCTCTGTCTGACTGGTGCTTCCCATGGATCCCAGCATTGTGGGTGACCTTGCATCTACCCTCCCAGGTCGGTGAGCAGATCCATGCCTGCTATGCACAGACTGTGGCCTAATGCAGTCCCACGCAGCTGCCCTAGCTCATTGCTCCTCAGGGGCCAGCCTGGATGGTCACCTGCACTGCATGATGCACTGGGAGTCCACCATCAGCCACCAGGTGATGAGAAGATTATCGCAGGAACTGGGGTTCCCTCCATCAGGCTGTGGTAGGAATGATGAGGACTAGGTGTCTGGTGCATTGGACAGTGTCTCACCCTTAGGTTTTGGGTGCAAAGTGACTTTGGAATCTGTCAGACCTCCATTTGCACTCCAGACCCACCATTTCCTACCTCTGTGGCCGCAGGCAAGCTCTCATACTTGTGGGCCTCAGTTTCCCCATCTATCAAATGGGAAGACTCGAGAGGAGACATTTGTGTGGAGCTTAAACAAGAGAATGTGTATAAAGCACCTACCATAGTGCTAGATTTTCATTTATTCAGCAAATGCTTATGAGGTGCCCATCGTATGTCAGGTGCTGTCCGTAGTGTCCTGGAAGGCCAGGAATACTTCAGTGACCCACTCAGACATCTCTGTTCTCACAGAGCATTCAGTTTAGGAGCCCAAAGCAGGAGTTGGTTCTCTTCCCTAGGGATATGTCAGCCATCAATTGCCACACTAATCCTGCATAACAAGCTACTTCTAAAGGGCAATGCCTTCCAACATCATCCTTTTCCTTCTCCTCCTGAGTCTCTGGGTCAGAGGGCAGTTCTGCTCTGAAGGTCAGCTAAAACATCTGTTGACCTTCATGGGGCTCTCCCACATGCCTGGGGTGATGTGGCTCAACTCCATGTGTCATCCTCCAGGGGGCTAACCTGTGGATGTTATCATAGTGAACTCTGATCCTAATAAGAGAGATACACAAGCTCTTTTAAAATCTCTGCCCTGGGAACTTTGCTAACATCCCATTGGCCAAGGCAGGCCACATGACCAAACCTAGCATCAGAGTTAGGCGGGAACTACTAGAAGTTACAGGGCAAAAGGCTCATATGCAGAGAAGGGAGTAAAAAATTGGCCCATTCATACAATCAGTTACCCTGAGTCTAACTAAGATCTCAGCCAGAGTCTCAAGCACAGAGTAGTTAAAGATGGGGTTTCTGGTTATAGGGGTGGAAAGTGGAGGCCCAGAAGCTGGGATGGCTTCTGAAGATACTCCAGGGAGCAGAAAGTGAGACCTCTGCCCCTTTCCTTTGACAGATAGGAACCTGAGGCCTTAAGAGGGGACTTGCTGATTTCAGGAACAGAGATAAAACTCGGCTTCCTGACTCCCAGCCCAACAGCCCTCCTGAGCTCAGTGCAGGGCCCTGAGCCTGGCTGATGCAGCCTCCCCCGGGCTCCCTCCTGCCTCTTTGTCTCCCAGTCCTCCCAGAGCTGCCTTCTGGCCTCCAGAGCATCCTCCTGCAGAGGGACTCCAGCAGCAGCTCACAGGTGACCTGCCCGAGGCCCTTGCCCCTCCCTGCTACCTGGAGTAACAGTGAACTTGGATGTCCATCATCTACAGGTCACCTATGGTTTAGCTTTTATACTAGTATTTAAATTGAGATTTTAGTTACACAAGTATCATATGAATCAACTTTCCCTGTAAAAAATATAAAAATATTACAGAGAAAGTTAAATTAGGCTTTGGCCATTATTAATCCCCAATTTCCTCCCTAGAAATAGCACTGCGATCATCAGTTTGCCATGTACATACACAGAAGTATGAAGACAGGATGCAGAAAATACATTGCAAGGTTAGCCAATCTCAAAATTCCTACAGAAATATGTATTGTTCAACAACTTTCCATTACATTCAGTTTAACGAGAGGCTAATTCAGTCTCAAGCAACATTATTTTATAAAGCAAAGTGCAAAAAGTGTGCATATTATGCCACTTTTTGTGTAAAAAGAAGACATATTAATATATACATTATTTGTCTCTGTTTCGGGAACTATGGAAGGATAAGCCAGAAGCTAATCATATGGTTACTTACAGAGGTGCGGGAGGGAAAGGAGGTACGTTTCCCTGAATGTACTTTGTTTGCTAGTTTTGACTTTGGGTTTAGGTAAGTTTTTTACATCCTATAAAATAATTTAATAAGAATTTTTTTTTTTTTATTAAACATGGCTCAGTGGTTCAGCATTGACCTACGAATCAGAAAGTCAGGGTTCAATTCCAGGTTGGGGCACATGCCTGGGTTGTGGGCTCGATACCCAGTTCGGGGCATGCAGGAGGCAGGTGATCAATACTTTTCTCTCATCATTGATGTTTCTATCTCTCCCTCTCCCTTCCTCTCTGGAACCAATAAGAATACATTTTTAGCCCTAACCGGCTTGGCTCAGTGGATAGAGCATTGGCCTGTGGACTGAAGGGTCCCAGGTTCGATTCCGGCCAAGGGCACATGCCTGGGTTGCAGGCTCCATCCCCAATAGGGGGTGTGCAGGAGGCAGCCAATCAATGATCCTCTCTCATCATTGATGTTTCTATCCCTCTTTCTCCCTTCCTCTCTGGAATCAATAAAGAAATATATTTAAAAAAAAAAAAAAAGAATACATTTTTAAAACAAAATTAAAAAGCAGAAACATTTGACACTAACAGTAAGTGAAGTTGGTGACATCACGACACAAAGTAAAAATAACTTCAACTGACATAGACTTCTACTGTCCGTTCTTGATGGGTAATGGCCTAAGGTTACAAAGAACCATGAATAAACCTTTAGATATGTAATCCGGAGACTTTTCCTTAGTACTTGGTGTGTAGTTAATCCTTGAAGCAACATGGGTCTGAACTACACAGGTCCACTTACACATGGATTTTTTTTCAATAAATATATACAATCCTATAAGTGTATATATATTCTTTTCTTAAAAATATACTTTATGGATTTTTTACCGAGAGGGAGGGAGGAATAGAGAGTTACAAACATCAATCAGCTGCCTCCTACACACTACTCCTTACTGGGGATGTGTCCGCATCCAAGGTACATGCTCTTGACCAGAATCGAACCTGGATCCTTCAGTCAGCAGGTCGACGCTCTGTCCACTGAGGCAAACAAATCAGGGCCGTATATATATTCTTTTTGGTTTTCTCACTAACTCTTTTCTCTAGCTTACTTTATTGTAAGAACACAGTATGTAATGTACAAAATGATCTAATCATCTGTTTATGTTACCAGTAAGGCTTCCGGTCAATAGTAGCCTATTCAGAGCTAAGTTTTTGGGGAAATCAACTTATACTTGGATGCTTCAGTGCTCCTCCATATTGTTCAAGCATCAGCTGTACATCTAACTACTTTTGAAAATTGATCCATAATAGTCAACCACTTGGAAATAAATTGCTTTGTTTGGCCTGTTCCTTATGTTGTCAACTAATACTTAACTTTAAAAAAAAAGTATGTGCACATAATTTTAGATGATGAAAGGTATTCTTCTCCCATTTAAATTTCTTAGTTCTCCCTCTGCAGCGTCAACTGCCATTCTTCCTAGTTGCTCTCTGGATTGCCCTAAGCATTTTCATGCACATAGTAGGCCAGACACAAATGGGATGCATTTCCAGCTTCAGTTATACCTCATAGGATTGTTTTAGCAAAAAAAAAATTTTTTAAAATAATTCATCCTACAAAGTGAAAGAGGGTTTCTTCGAAAACGACAACAAAACCCAATTGCACATTGACTGGTCCAGGTAGAGGATGTTCTTATCAGTGAGGACAGGAGAGGACCAGGAGGAGGAGGGAGAATCTATAAAGTGAGAATCCGCTGTGAGGAGTTGGGGTGTAATTGTTCTTTTCTTCCCCCCCTGCAGTGAGCAGTGGAGCCACTGGAGGTGTACACACTGAACCTGCACTGCATGGAGATGTACGTGCAGAGGTGTGAACACATGTACTGGTACCTCATGCCCACCAGCCTGGAGGAGCTGAGCAGCATCTTGCACAGGTGGCTGGTGCTTGGGCAGGGCTGGGTCTGTAGGGCATCATGGCAATGGCAAAGTGTAGGCTCCAGGGAGCCCAGCTGGAACTGCAGGCTCTGCCACTGGCACCATGTCCACCTGGGAACTTATTCCAGCTCACACTGACCATCATATAGCAATCATAGTAATGATAATAATAGAGGACATTTGCTAAGCACTTACTGTATTCCAGGCTCTTTCCTGAGTCCTTCAGTAAATAATGTCATCTCACTTGTCCTTCACAACATACCAAGGTAGTATTATCACTTTCTAGAGGAAATGGAGTGTCAGAAAGGTTCCTCACTGCTAAAAGCCCACAGCTGGGCAGTGGCTGGATGGGAACTCATCCCCAAATCTCTTTGAATCTAGAATCTTTGCTTTATGACATTAAGCCAAGATCTGGGGCTACTTATGACTTTTCATTAAAATTCATTATTGTTTTTATTTCTTAAAACAGGGAAGTAACCCAGGCTTATTAAAAAAACTAAATCCACCAAGGAAATCAGAAGCTCATAGGCATGAAGAGAAGAAGATAGTGTGTCCCTGGATGTGGATGTTGGCATGTGGGGCCACCTGATCACTGGCAGGAAGCTGGTGAGGACTGTGCTGAGAATGGTTGTCACAGGCTCCAGCCCAGGTGACACTGTCCCCTATCTTACACAGATGTGGCTCCATGGGCTTCCTGGGCAAATGGGGAGGCCAGGCTGGTAGGGAAAGCAGCAGGCCCACAACACTGGTGGTGGCTGCAGACAGCAAGAAGGAACGTCAGTGTGTTGGTCAGGGGTTTCTGGGCTAACCTTCCATCCCAGGACTCACTCACTCTCCACCTCCTGTCCACCTGCACACCTTTCCACTCACCCATTCATCCATCCATTCACTTATTTATCAGATCATCTCTCCTTTAAAGAATTTTTTATTAAACTATAGTTGGCATTCAATATTATATTAACTTCAGTTGTACAGCATAGTGACTTGACATTTATAAACAGTACAATGGGATCATCACAATAAATCTAGTTACCATCTATCACTATGCAAAGCTAAGAGCATACCCTGCTGGAGGGGCCTGCGAAATCTGCTTCTGCCCTGAGACCCCCCCCCCCCACACACACACACACATGGGTGACTCTGGTCAGTAAGGATTATTCTCTTCCTTCCAGCTGTCAAGAAATTCTCATGGTATAAGACTTGCTGTGCTCCCCTGCCAGGACCTCCAAACAAGCTCTCTGAAGCCAATTTACTTTGCACATTCCCGGCACAGAATGCGTTTCATTGTGTTTTCAGATTGAACCTGCCCGTTGTTTTTACTTGGATTTCTACACGCAGAACACACTGGAATTAACTGCATGTGGGATAAGGGTTTTGCTAAAGTTGTCTTCAGTTACTGTTCATTTTTGCTGCTTCATGGTGAGGATGTGGAAAAAGTTTTGGGTGACTAGAGGAAATAAAAATGGGAGTATCCATATATGATGCAATTATACTTGAAAAGACACTGGAAAATATACTACTGGTCAAGGGTACCCAGCCAATCAGGCTGGGCGTTTCACACAGGAAAGGAAATAAAGCAGCTGCTCACGATTGTCCTGCTAGCGTGGTCTTTTAAGAAAGTGGGCAGTGATTTCCCGAAGTTCTGGGGACCAGTGGGTAAAGCACAGGCAACCACTGCATCAAAAGCCACATCAGAATGATTCTGAAATGTCTGGACTTTTAAAAGCGAGGAATCAAAGTATGAGGGGAAATGGCAGCAAACAGTATCAAGACTCACCTACTCAAAGAAGAAAACAGTGGGTTCCCCAGCCACGTGGCCAAGCAGCACAGTGCCTTGAAGAAATATGAAAAAAACAAACTTCATCCCAGAAACCAGGATATTTTACTGTGGACCTCTTTCATGAAGAAGACCTTTTATCTTTGACAAAAACCACGGTGCCATGATCCCTTTTAATAAAGACACAGAGTGCTTTAAGTTTGTCTAATGCTCAATCCATGTTGACATTTTCCCAATTGCCTTAAAATGTCTTTTTTGGTTGGTTTTGTTAGGTTCGTGTTGCAGGAAAAGAGAATCAAGCCGATCAGAAAGGGAAAAAGAGGTTTTAATACATATTCTTGGGCGAAACCCAGGAGCCCCAGAGACAGGGCCAGTGAGTTTGCGCCAACAGGGAGGGGCGGCACTTCTTTTATACACGTTTAGTGAGGGGCCCGAGGCCTGAGTTGAGGAAGTTCCTGCCACAGGGGGTCGGCAGGGCATTCAGGAATGAGTCAGTATATGTGTGGGGGTCATTGTGGATTCAGGGAGGAGGAGGAGCCGGTATCTGTGTCTGGCATGCTGATATGTAAGAAATTCCAGGGAGGGTCGATTATCTCATTACACATCTGCTTGTATCCAATCCTGGGCTCTCTCCAAACTAACAGGTTTGTTCACATCAGCAACAAAGGGATCCCAGACCTATAATGCTTTTTAGTTAAAATCCAGTCTGACCTAAGGGCATTGTCTGCCCTGGTGGTGGGATGTGGCAATGACCTGGGTGTGGGGCGTTTAGGACCACTCTCAAGGTAATAGCCCCTCCTTTGTTATCTTTATCATGCACCCAAGAGGCAGCTCCATGCCCTGCCCAAACTGCAGATAGCCCTCCAGGGCACCCAGTGGGGTTGATTTTCTTCTTTGAGCCTGAGAAAGACTCAAGGTCACCTCCCAAGTATGGAAACTTGTAGTGCTGCCTATTCCAGCTCAAGTTATTTAAGACTCTACTCACTGCCTTGTGGGGTAGGGCTGGGGGTAAAGTGATGAAGAGGTCTCTGGCATGGGGCCAGAGGGGCTTGGGGCAGTTCCTCAGCCTTAATCCTACCAGCTGATCTTAGCCTTTAATAACATTACCTGTTGGAGATTCTAGATGCCAGCAAAGAAAAAGAAACCAATTACCACCAAGCTTCTTTGCCTCCTGTCCTTTTCCAGTTTCTGTAGGGTCAAAGGCAAATGGCTGAAATGTATGCCACCGAGTCTCAGAAAGATGGTACAGGTTATTCAATCCAGGCTTCCAACCAGCAGGAGCCCTTCTTTGCTTTCAAAATAAGTGATTCATTTTTTTACTAGAGAGAGGAAGGGAGAGAGAGGGGTGGCGAGAAACATGGATATGAGAGAGAGAGAGAGAGAGAGAGAGAGAGAGAGAGAGAGAGAGAGAGAGAAAGAAACATTGATCAGTTCCCTCCCAGCCACGCCCTGATGGGGTATGGAACCTTCAACCCCTGTGTGTTCCCTGACCAGAATGGAACCTGCTTTTGCTGCAACTGAGCCTCACTGGCCAGGGCAGGAGCCCTTCTTTGAATGAGAACTAACACCTATACCAGCAAGTGCTCCAGTGACCCAAATCCGCATCTCAGGCTCCAAATCCTCCTGCCTCTGTGGTTCACGTGGCCTCTGTGCAGCCCTCTTCAGGGCAGACCTTAGGATTCTCATTGTTCGCACACATCCCCGTGCCTTTCATCACCACCCTCTCTCTGTTGGGAGTTTTGCCTTCCGTTGCACTTTATTTTCAGTAGAAAGAGTCTTGTTGCCTTAGTACAATTAGATAACAAGTGTACAGAGCTAATAATAGCTGGTATTTTAGGACTTACCATGTGTCGTGTATTTCTCAGGGCTGCTGTATTTCCCTGCCAGGCTGAGGGGTCAGGAGGCTGACAGTGTGACTCACAGCTGTTCTTATCTGGGCTTCCATCTCCACCCAGAGCCCCACAATATCCAAGATTCATTTAATAATATTTATTGAGTTTTTGGTGAGTGCCAGCCATTTCTTAGTGATCCTCTGATCCACAGGTGGGGAACGTCCTGCCTGAGGTCCATATAAGGCCCCCCAAATCATTTGGTCTGGCACTCCCAAGGCATAGGGGTAATTTAAAGGTTTGACCAGATTGCAGCAGCCTAGTTGTCAATAATTCCATTTCATTTTGTATGACCCTCAAAGGATGTTATAAATATCCAAATGGCCCTTGGCAGAAAAAAGGGTCCTCACCCCTGTAATGTAATGTATTTACACTTCAATATAGTCCCTGGAACACTCCCTAAAAATCCAATTACTTCCCCTTTCCACCACTTAAAAGAAATCACAAGTTACCCAATACTTGGGTACATTAATCAAATTACAAAAATGTCGTCAATCTCATGTGAAAACAATGATTCTTGTGAACACAATTGCTTTTTTCCCATTGGTAATTAGAGTAGCATCTTTTCCTGTTTCTTTGCCCTTTAATTTTCTTTGCCATAAATAAGCTCTTCCTAAAATTGTTCATATTTCTATTGCATAATCCATTAATTTTATTATCTGCAAGTATAGACTTTTCATTGCATTCTAAAAACAAATTACTTTCTGACTAAAATGACAGATATGACATGCTGACAGTAAATTCCCTTCATGTTCTGTAATACTAGGGGTCCGGTGCATGAAATTCGTGCACTGGGTGTGTGTGTGGTGGGGAGTTTCCCTCAGCCCAGTCTGCCCCCTCTCACATACTGGGAGCCCTCAGGCGTTGACCCCCATCACCCTCCAATCGCAGGATCGGCCCCTTGCCCAGGCCTGACGCCTCAGATAGAGGCGTCAGGCCTGGACAGGGGACCCTCATTTCCCCCCATCACTGGTTCTGCCCCCAGCCCAGGCCTGATGCCTCTGGCCCAGGCGTCAGGCCTGGGCAGGGGACCTCCAGACCCTTCCGATTGCTGGCTCTGCCCCTTGCCCAGGCCTGATGCCTCGGCCAGAGGCGTAGACCCCCATCACCCTCCGATCACCTGATCGGCCCCTTGCCCAGGCCTGACGCCTCCGCCAGAGGTGTCAGGCTTGGACAGGGGACCCCCATCTCCCCCCGATCACTGGCTCTGGCCCCTGCCCAGGCCTGAGGCCTCTGGCCCAGGAATCATGCCTGGGCAGGGGACTCCCATCTCCCTGTGATCGCTTGCTCCACCCTCCGCCCAAGCCTGACGCCTCTGACCCAGGCTTCAGGCCTGGGCAAGGGGACCATCATATCCCCCCAATCCCCGGCTCAGCCCCCCGCCCGGGCCTGATGCCTTGGCCAAAGGAGTTGACCCTCATCACCCTCCGATCACCAATCACCGGATTGGCCCCTTGACCAGGCCTGAGGCCTCTGGCCTAGGCGTCCAGCCCGGGCAGCGGGGACCTGCAGCTGCAGCAGCCCCGTGATCATGGGCTTCGCTTTAGGCCCAGGCAAGGGACCGCTAGCTCCCGGGACTGCCAGCTTCGACCGTGCCCAGCTCCCATCGCTGGCTCCACCCCTACTTCCTGCTATCACTGGCCAGGGCGGCAAAGGCACCCGATTCTCTGATCATGGCTGGGGGGCAGGGCAAAGGCGGCCCCAGGGCCGCCTTTGCCCTGCCCCCCAGCTCTTAGCTCCCCCCTGGGTTTCCGATCACTGTCAGTGGCAGGGGGCTTCTTCCTGCTTTCCCTTTCGCCTCCCTGCATTGTGCCTACATATGCAAATTAGCCGCCATCTTGTTGGCAGTTAATTTGCATATAGCCCTTATTAGCCAATGAAAAGGGTATCCTCGTACGCCAATTACCATTTTTCTCTTTTATTAGATAGGATAGCAGAAACACTCTATGCACTAGCAAGTACTGACACATTATTGTTGGCCAAAAGGCAGAGCTCGTCTCCTTCCAGCCTCTGGTCAGAGCTTGCCCATCCGTCAGTTAGCACATCATCTTGTTTTATGTGTGTTTCCATTTAAAGACATCTTAGTTGTGACTGGCTTCTTTCACTTAGCATAACATGTTAAAGTATTATGTGTGCTATATTCTACTGTATGGGTACACCACATTTTGTTTACCCATTCATCAGTTGATGAGTATTTGGGTGGTTTCCGGTTTGAGGCTCTTATGAATAACGCCGCTATGAACATTGTGTACAAGTTTTTGTGTGTGAACATGTTTCCATTTCTTTTGGATATATGCCTACAAGTGGAACTTCTGGACCATCTGGTGACTCTCGTTTTCCAATGTGGCCCCCCTATTTTACATTTCCACCAGCAATGTACGAGCGGTCCGATTTTTAAACATTCTCATGAATGTTTTTTATTTTATTTTATTTTTTTAATCTTTAATTTCTTTATTGGTTCAGGTATTACAAATGTGTCCTCATCCTGCCATTAATCCCCAACCTCCCCCACGCCCCCACACTCATGTTCTCATCCCCCTGTTGTCCATGTCCATTGGTTTGGCTTATATGCATGCATGCAAGTCCTTTGATTGATCTTTTGCCCTTACCCCCACCCTCCCCTACTTTCCCTCTGGGGATTGATAGCATGATTGCTGTTTCTCTGTCTTTGGATCTGTCCCTGTTCATCAGTCTATGTTGTTCTCCATATTCCACAAATGAGTGAGATCATGTGGGATTTATCTTTCTCTGACTGGCTAATTTCACTTAGCATAATGCTCTCCAGTTCCATCCATGCTCTTGCAAATGGCAAGAGCTCCTTCTTTTTTACCGCAGTGTAGTACAGTATTCCATTGTGTAGATATACCAGGGTGTGTGTTTTTTTTTGACTGCATTTCTGTGACATGTCCCTCCGCCCACCCCCCATAGGCATATCCCTGGAGGCCTATCCCTACAAATGCAGATTAGTGACTGCCTGGGGGTAGGGCAGGAGGAGAGGGAGGGGGCACTGGGAAAGGGAGGTGACTGTTAATGGGTGTGGGTTTCAAGTCCTACAATTGGCTCGTCTCTGAGGGGGCGTGGATAGGCCCTGGGGTGCAGGGCTGGACTTTAGGGCGGACCCCAGCCAACTTAAAACCCCGCTGAGGCGTGGTGGCCCACGCTGTGGTCGCTGTTACCCGTGGAGGCATGGAGGAGTGCGCTAGCCTCTGCCGCTTGGGCTCTTCGCGGGGATGTCGGTGTCGTCAGGAGCGGCAGGGCCCAGCTGAGAAGGCAAAGGCTGAGGGCAAGCGGTGTCCTCAGAAGCGCCAGCGCCCAGCTGAGATGGCTAAGGCAGAAGGCAAGCGGTGTCGTCAGGAGCGCCAGGGCCCAGCTGAGTCGGCAGCGGCCCAGGGCAAGCCGGCCCCGGCACTAAAGCCCCTCGAGGCGGACGTGGCAGCGCGTTGCTGTGCGGGGAGTGGAGGAATCCAGAGCCCCAGGCCGCCCCCGCACTGCTCGCTGCAGGACCTGCCTGTGGAGATGCTGGTGGAGATCTTCGGCTCGCTCCCCGGCACCGATCTGCCCAGCCTGGCCCTGGCCTGCACCAAATTCCACCACATCCTGCACACCGACAGCATCTGGAGACGGCGCTGCCGCGAGGAGTTTGGCCTTCGTGAAAACTTGCAGAACCTGGAGACGATAGGTACGTCTTATCGAGAAGTCTATGCGAAGCTGTTCCACCCATACAGACACATTTTGGGATTGTGGCAGCTAGATACTGAGCACTATAGAACACTGCTGAATGTCGTGGTGGACGGCTTATGCATTACTGGTTGGACGTACGGGCCTTGCCTTAACTCCCATGTGGATGGCCCAATGCAATTCAAGCCCTCGTTCAGAATTCGCCTGACGGAGACGAAATCAGCCGCGGTGGAGTGCATGGAAGGCCGCCACAGCAGGCCCCACAGCCGCCACTTGCAGATTCGGAAGGACAGGTTCAGCACCCAGTGCAACAAGACAGACCACCTTAAGGATTTACCAACGCGGCTTAGGGAGGAATGGGGGCAGGTGCTGGCGGGGAAGGACAGACTGCGGTATGACTGCCTGACCTACCGCCGCCTCTACCTCCCGCCCAACTACCCGGACGACCTCATCAGGCCAGGCCTCTTCCAAAGCAAATACCATCGCTTTGGCGTAATGATTGCCATGCTCAGCTTCCATGGGGAGTATGCCAGGCTCACGAACATCACGGGAAACTACAAGGAGACGTTAGAGATCCACCTCATGCGCCGCATCCAGCTGGGAGATGGCAAGATCTTCCGCAACTTCAACAAACTCTACCGCGTGGTCCTGGAGATTGAGGATCAGGTGATCCGGGAGCAAGAAGAGGGACTGAGGAAAGCGGGGGCCATGGCTGGCAGAGCCCTGCCCGGCCCAGCGTCGGGGAGTCCGGGGCTGCAGCTTTGGAGGAGCAGCCTGTTCCGTTTGTTCTGCCTGTGCGCGTGCGCTCCAGACGCCAGAACTACCCCCGAACCTGCAGGATGTGTTTCTATGGCGTGAACATTGCTACCCCATGCGCTTCCATGGAGTCTTCATCCTGTTCGATGAGAACCACTTGGGGTTCATCTGCCTGGAGACGAAATACTTCACCCTGTTCGGCAGAGTCCAGAACACCTTCCAGAATGTGGAGGCGCCATCCCCGCGGGCCTTCCTGAAGATGCTCAAGAACATTGGGTCCCGACCCCGTAGGAGGAGCAGCTTGCATGCACTTTGAAGATTTGACCTTCTAACCAGGTTACCCATCTTTGTTTTTTGAATCCTCACCCAAGGATATTTTCCCATTGATGTTTAGAGAGAGTGGGGGAGAGAGGGAAAGACAGAAATAATCGATTTGAGAGAAACACATCAGTTGTCTCCTGCCCAAGCCCGGACCAGGGCCAGGCTGGGTAGGGGCCAGCAATTGAGGTAGAAATAAACCTTAGACCAGTGGTCTCAACCTTCCTAATGCTGCGACCCTTTAATACAGTTCCTCGTGTTGTGGTGACCCCCAATTTCATTGTTACAAATTGAACATAATTAAAGCATAGTGATTAATCACAAAAGAAATAAATGAACACATCTTAGTTAATATATATTGTTTATTTATTAATATTAAACTCATGGCCAATAGCAATAGAGTTCATTCCTTAAGGAAGCTTATCTAACTGATACATTATCTCCATAAAGCATAGCTAGTGCTTTGGCACTAAGGCTGCGGGCTATTTTAAACAGCAGGGCCACAGGCTCCTGGGATGGCATCTTCAGAGACAAATGGGGACTGTTCTCAGTCCTCACGGGGATCTGAAGAAAAGAAGGAACATGGGGGAAAGGCAGAAAGCAGCTCCTCAGACTCCAGCAGTAGCAGTGAAGATGCCAGCAGTTCCAGCTCATCTTCCTCCGGGGTGGGGGCGGGGGGACACCTCTGACTCAGACTCCAACTGAGCTTTGTTCATTACTAGGAGGCAGGACAGAGAACTTGCCAACAGAAGTCTTTGGCATCTGTGTACACTGCAGGGCTCTTCTCCCTGTCCCTGTTTATTGCTTTACTTCTTCCTTCCTTTCCCCTCCTCCTCCTCAATACAGAGTAGGACGGGTTGGCAAGCGGGGAATTGGGACAGAACTCTCAATATCAGGTCCACACACCTGGGAAGAGAGGTCCCTGCTGGGAGGAGAAATATATCTGAGCCTTTACTGGGTCCCCCTACACCAGTGATGGTGAACCTTTTGAGCTCAGCGTGCCAGGATTTTGAAAAACCCTAACTTAATTCTGGTGCCGTGTCACATATAGAAATTTTTTGATATCTGCAACCATAGTAAAACAAAGACTTATATTTTTGGTATTTATTTTATATATTTAAATGCCATTTAACAAAGAAATCAACCAAAAAAATGGGTTCGCGTGTCACCTCTGACACACGTGTCATAGGTTCGCCATCACTGCCCTACACCATCAGTACCACTCCCTCTA
This sequence comes from Myotis daubentonii, assembly GCF_963259705.1. Classification (NCBI taxonomy): domain Eukaryota; kingdom Metazoa; phylum Chordata; class Mammalia; order Chiroptera; family Vespertilionidae; genus Myotis; species Myotis daubentonii. The sequence continues at coordinate 17,479,301 of NC_081848.1, read as the reverse complement.
GGAGCCCCAAGCAATGAAGGATCTTGAAACAAACAGATGATTGGGCAGCTGTGAGGAGCACACTGCACTGGACTGCGTATTTGTGAAGAAATAAGTTTTGCTTTCCTCATTTTCTGTCTTCCAGAGGTGGTCGGGGGGCCACTCTGAGCCTGTGACTCCTATATTCTCTGTAAGAACTCTACCTCTGGACTCTCACACTACATCTGGTGTGAGAAAGGAGTTGCCATTCTTTATGTGAGAGTGGGCAGCATCATGTAGCAGGCAATATTTATACATGTATAGTTAACTCTGACATCTCGATGAACTTTCTTACTAATTTCATATAAAATTATATTTTCTAAGTTTAGCTGTTTCATTTGAATGAGGGCCTCCATGGAATAAATGTTTTATAATTTGGAGCACTGCTTCTCCAAGTAGTGTCTGCATTTGTTCTTGGAAAAACCTAAATTCCTTCCTTTTGCTCCAGGTTCAAGTGAATCTCCAATTTAGCTTTCAGGGTTGATGGATGTATGAGTGGATGTATGAATGAAGAGATAGATGATAGATAGATAGATAGATAGAAATATAAAGATACCTGGATAGCCCTGGCTGCTGTCCTCAGTGTTTAGAGCATTGGCCTACACTCCAAAGGGTCTTGAGTTCAATTCTTGATCATGAGCACCTACCTGGGTAGCAGGTTTGATCCCTGCCCCCATTTGGGGTGTGTTTGGGAGGCAACCAACTAATTTGTCTCTCACATAGGTTTCTCTCTCTTAAAAGCAATGGAAAAAATATCCTCAGGTGAGGATTAACAAAAAAAATAAGGTATGCGGATAGATACATAGAAAGATATAGACATGTAAATATACACGATTCTGTTCTACTGGTCTGCCTGTGAATTACTGTGGCAGTACCACATTGCTTTGATTATTTGGTTTGCATATGTATTTGAAAATCTATTTAAGGTGAAATTAAATTAAATCCTTCCCCCCCTGTATATTCCTGGCTATTTCCATATTGTGTTCTCATGAATGTAAGCAAAATAAAATAATTGTGTCATTTTTATATGAAAACCATTAAATTTTCAGCATTTTGATAACTAGATATCTTAGTGAATTATTAAGTGTTTTTCTAGATAAAGTTCATTTTACAAAGTAAAGGCAGCATTGACATGTTTTATACCTCTAATCCTTTCTCTTTCTAAGTGTTGGTTGGAATATTCAGAACAATGTTAAGTAATAGCAGTGATATGTGCTTGTCTTGCTTCAGACTTTCAAACTCATGTTTAAAGGACTTGCAACTATTAAAATTATGCTGATTATATTACATTTAAAATAAACTATATAACCTAGTCAGGAAATGCCTGTGGGTTTATATTACTGTTTTCACTGCATAATGTGTATTATTTAACATACAATTTCCATCATCCACTCAATGTGGACCCAGGAGAAGCGCTGGGTGATGTGTCTGAGCACCTGGAAGGGTGTCCCTTTCCTCTGATCCACTTGCAGGAGCATCTGAACTGCCTGGTGGTGGCCATGCTGCAGAGGCCCCAGCAGAGAAGGGTGGTATAGATGTCAGCCAGCAGGTGGCAGCTGAGCCTGGCTGCAGCGAGGTTTTCATTCTGTATTCCTGCCTCTGTGTGTGTGTGTCTGCCCGCGTGCATTTAATTTTATCAAGTTGAAAAATACAGAAAGCCCAGAATCAGGTCCAAGCCCCAAAACTCTAAGATACCTCAGATCTGTTATTTCCATTTTCTGTACCTGTGTCTTCATTCTTTTATTCTCTATATCTTTATTTCCCCTTCCTTTACATATTTTAATCTCATAGAATGCTTTCTGTGTAGCTGTTTGGATGCATAATTTAAATATGATTTCGCTAACCAACTTTAATTGTATGATGTGATAAGCTTTGAATAGTGTAGAGTTGTGTTGAAAAGCAAATTCCAAACTGTAGCTATATGTTAGGCGACACAACAAAAGAAATGCGTGTCATTGAAAATGAGCATAGTTTTGAAATTATAGCAAAGCTTCATATTTAATCAGGAAAATGAATGTTTTTCACAGAGTGAGATAAAATTAAAAGGCCATTTGAGCTTACTCCCCACATCTTAGAAATTGCTGTTAACTGATAGCAATGTTGTGTCTCTCTATGTATCAAACTGGGGAAATAATGTTCTTAGAGGTCCCTGGAATCCATAAGGTAGGAAACCATAAATGAAATAATATTTGGGAACACAGTGAAAGGATACGGTTCCATGATACTGACCCAAAAATATAGCTTCCCTGTCCAGAGGTTTCTTAATATTATGGAAAATGGTGAAGAAATTGTCAAAAGAATGTTCTATTTCACAACACAAATGTAACATACTCATACATCTAGATCCCAGGATTGCCTATCCTGTCCCAAATCTAACCCCCTCTCCCAAAAAAGTAATCATATGCTGGTGATTAATATGCCCTGTTTCTAATGATCATTTCTTTAAATTCATATGAATAAAATCACATAGTATACACTTTGGTGTGTACTTTTATCATTTAAAAGTATGTTGGTGAGCCCAGCCAGAGTGACTTAGTGGTTGAGTGTCAACCTATAAGCCAGAAGGTCACAGTTCAATTCCCAGGCATGGCACATACCCAGGTTGCAGGTTTGATCCTCAGTCAGAGGCATTACCAGTAGTAGGCAGCCAATCAATACTTCCCTTTCATCATTGATGTTTCTCTCTCTCTCTCTCTCTCTCTCTCTCTCTCTCTCTCTCTCTCTCTCTCCTTTCCTCTCTGAAATCAATAAAAAAATATTTAAAATTAAAGAAAAGTATTTTGTCTAGATTTATGCACTCCTCTGTGTGTAGCACTTGTTTTTCTTATTTTGTCTCACGATATTAAACTCTATGATTGTACCACAACTTGGTCATTCTACTGGAGAGATGTCGAATTGGTCCTGCAGCCCATTTTTGTTGGATTGTTTCTCTTCCGTTTGTCGTCTTGTATGAGGACATTATATAATTTGCATATTAACCCCGTATCAGAGGTAACATTGGAAAATATTTTCTCCCATATGGAGGGGTCCTTTTTCATTTTGATCATAATTCTTTTGCTGTGCCGGAGCTTTTTATTTTGACCTAGTTCCATTTGTCTATTTTCTCCTTCTTTTCTGTTGCCCAATAACTAAGATTTGGAAACAGCCCAAGTGACCATCAGTAGGCAAATGGATTAAAAAAAAAAAAAAAAAAGCTGTGGCACATTGACAAATTGGAATACTACACAGCTGTAAAGAAGGGTCTCTGCAATTTGGGGCAGCATGAATGGACCTGAAGAATATTATGCTACATGAAATCAACCAACTTCTTGCATTTAATTGTACTTTTTCAGACACCCCTGCCATCTATCATTATACTTCCTGATGACAATTTAGAAAAAGAGCAAAATCCAGAGAACATGTTCTATGCCATGCATCATGCATGGAGATTTTCCCCAACTGAGTAAAGCACAAACCAATACTTATGTTTTGAATGTTATCATCATATTTAATAATATAGTAAATGGATTTTCATGGCATAAAAGGAAACTAAAAAAAAAAAAAGGGTAACATATTTGTCATAATTGAGAGTGTATTAGGAAAATGCCTTTCTTAGATACTGGTGTTCCCCAGCATGTAGAATGATTCCTAATCTATTTCTAGTCAAAAGTGACTAAAGGAAAAGTTAGGCCTGAGACAGAAAAGGAGCAGGAAGAAATTTTACATATAAGGAACTTTGAGCTACATTTATAAAGGTCACACTTTCACCTTCATAATCCAGGAATGCCCCTACTCAGCCAATAGGTTAGGGCACATATTGCAGTAAAAGTGGGAGGTGGCAAAGTCATTTGTGTGGGTTTTAGCATGGCCATGAAGAGGCCCTCCTGGACACTCGTATTCCTCTTTCCAATCATCACTACAGACACCAGCAGCCCAATTCCAATGTCTCCCACTTCTATCTCCCAGTGATGCATCCCAGAGGTAAAAGTCTCAGCACCCCAGTCACGGAAACACTCGGATCTGGGAGAGACATTTGCACCTTGAAGACCACATCCCACACAAAGGCTGATCAAACCTCCAGGCAGGTTCTTCCCGGCTGCAAAGTGATAGTCACTGCAAAAAGAAAAAGAAATCATGTGGACACCTTGCAAATAAAGTCCTGAGGCAAAAGTTGGTCTTTTAAGATGTTACTTTATTGTGAGCTACAACAACAGGAGCAGTTTGGGTTGTCACATCTAGTGAAGTGCAGAGATGACCACAACATCTGCAGAACAAGCAAATCCCTAAAGACAGACATTTGAGCATTTGTCTAAATTTAAATGTTTATGGCCCAATGTAAGACTTATCTCACCCTGGTCAGTGTCTCAGTGTTTAGAGCTTTGGCTCAGACCAGAAGGGTCAGGGGTTTGATTCCACTCAAGGCTGCATATCTGGGCTGCAGTTTCCATCCCTTGCAATGTATCTGTCTGGGCCTTGCATCTCTCTCTCTTTCCCAGTGTCTCTGTCTCTGTCTTTCCTCCCTCCTTTGCGCTCCCTCTAAAATCTATGGGAGAAAATACCCTCAGCCTGGCCAGTGCTGCTCAGTCGGTGTGTGTCAGTCTATGACCCAGGAGGTCAAGGATCCATTGGTGGTCAGGGTAGATGCCTTGGTTGTGGGTTTGATCTCCAGTAGGGTGCATGCAGGAATCAGCTTACGGAAGATTCACTCTCATCGCTGATGTTTCTCCCTCTCTCCCTACCCCTTCCTCTCTGAAATCAGTAAAGACACACTTGGAAATATCATTTCTTTAAGGAAAATAATAAAACTAAAAATCTTGGGCCGTGATGCAGACTTCCCCCGACAGCAGTCGAAAACTCCACAGACTGTGCTGTCTACCAGATGCTCAATGGCGGCCACAGTGGCTGCTGCTTCTGGAAAAATCAAAGGAGTCTTACAACAGGCAGGATCTCAGGTCGGCTTCCGGCGCTTGCGTGGGGGTCCCAGACAGGCGCCCTGTGCTGAAGCCAGAGAGGGGTACATCTCAGCCACCAAGTGGGGATGGGACGCCACCATTGCCTGCCACCCTTCGGTCTCCAAGACACCCTCAGCATGAGAGTGGATGAAATCCCCTGCCTGAGTTTTCAGTTGATCTGCGCTGTGGAGGTCAGCCAAGGTGAGCATTTCTGCAGCGTTCTCCTCAGAGAGGTGTGTGCTGAGGGCTTCCTCACACAGGACCTTCAAATGCTCCAGGGCATACTTGTCAGCAGCTGCCAGCAAACCAGCCGTTTTGTCCAGGTTCGGAGCCTTCCCCGTGTAAATGAAGCACATCATCTTCTTAAAAACTCCAGGCTCCATGTCGATTATTTCACCCCGATTCCTTTTGCTCTCCTCCATTGCATGTGCAAACATGGCCCCAAATGCCGGGGTCCAACCCCAGCGGGTCCAGGGGTTCCCAAAGGTGTGGACGGAGTCGGCGAAGAAGGAATGACACAGAGACAGCGTTCAGTTGATCAGCAGCCTTGCCAGGATCTCTAGCCACAATCTCCAGCGAAGTTCTGTCTAGGATCTCCAGAGAGGTTCTGCTTCGGATTTCCAGCGAGGTTCTGTAGCCATGTTCCCTCGCTAGGTTCTCCAGCCAGGTTCTGTCCAGGCTCTCCAGTCAGGTTCAGTGTCCAGGTTCCAGTCAGGTTCTCCTGCCAATCTCTGTAGTCAGGTTCAGTCCAGGATCCCTTGCCATATTCTCCCGCTAGGCTCTGTCTCTAGGATCCTCTGGCATGCTCTCTCCAGCGAAGTTCTTCTGTCTCTAGGCTCCGTGTAGGTTCTGTCTTCTTGATTCTGTTCTAAGTTCTGAGTGTTTCTGTCTTGTTACAACTGTATTTATACCAGTTGGTTCAATCCTATCAATCTCTATTACAAAGGTTAGGGCGTTTCTTATCTCCATTCCAGGGAGAAAAGATTATGTAGTTTAAGCATGATTGTTCGTAGTTAAAGGGATTAATTACCCGCCTGGCACTTAGTTGAGGGGTTTTATTCCCTCCCTAACTTCAGGGGAAAATCCCTACCTGGGGATTCAACCTTTCTCGGAGAGGTGACCTTGGTTAAAACACAGCGCCAAGAAGGTGAGCAAACATATTAAGAACCGTATGCCATATATGCCAGGTCCCTTGAAACAGCAAGCATGGACCGGCTCCCGGCACCCAAACACTGGAGAACGAGCTGCTAAGATAGCTTTGTGAGCCTGGAATTCCTGGCCAGCAACACAAAAACAGCAGTCTGTGAACCAGGAATTTTCCCAAAGTCCACCTAGCTAGCTCATCGGCCAGCTGGCACTCAGGAATCTTCACCATCTTCGTGGTATTCTGGCCAGAAATGGTGACGGAATCCTGCACCACACTCACCTCACAGAGGAGGGTCAGCTGGTCATCAGGGAGAAGACTATTGTCTCCATCCAAAAGCACATGTCTCCGGATGAATTTCTTGAATCCCCAGTCTTTGCCTGTACAAATCTGTATGCCGGTGACTCTCCAAAGATTTGCAACTTTCTGTCTCTAAAATTTTGCCTCTTTATAAATATCATTTCAAGTAATCATACAATTCATAGCCCTCATTGCAGTTTTAATTTCCATATGTATTACAAAGGACACTGAGCTTCTTTTCCTATATGGTATAGACTGAATAATTGTGTCCTCACAAAATTCATATGTTGAAATCTAATCATTAAGGTAATGTCATTTGAAGTAGGGCCTTTGGGAGGTGATGAGCATATGAGGGTGGAGCTCTCATGAGTAGGATTAGTGCCCTTATTAAAGAGACTCCAGAAAGCTCTCTCACCTATTCTAATAGGTAAAGACAGAGGGAGAAGACAGCAGTATATAAACCAGGAAATAGGCCTTCCCCAGAAACTGAATCAGCCAACATATTGACCTTGGACTATTCAGGCCCCAGAACTGTGAGAAATACATTGATGTTGTTTATAAACAACGCAGTCTACAGTCTTTTTGTTATATATAGAAGTACAAAGAGGCTAAGATAATGTCCTTAGTAGCCATCCATATATCTTCTTTAGTGAAATGCCTACTCAATTCTTTTAAATTTTGCAATGATCATTGGATTTTTATGTCTTTATTTTGAATTATAAGAGTTCTTTGGTTGCAAATCCTTTATCAGATATATGTATTGAAAATATTTTCTCCCTGTCTATGGGTCTTTTTGTTTTATTAAAACATTTAAGAAAAACCCACACAAAACAATCCTAGGTAGTGTGGGAGAGAGGGGGAGCGAAGGGATTCTAGCTTGTCTATCCCAACATGCCCCCCTCCACACACACACATGTACATGTACACACAGCAGCTCTGCTATGGCTGAGATTCCATAGTCCTTTCCTGGTTGTTGAAGAAGTGAGGGGCCAGGAGGTAAGCAACCAGCCAGGGCCATGACCTGATTTGTGGTCCAGGATTTTAGCATTGTCAACTGCCACTCATCTCATCTAAAGTTTAGGGTTCACCCAACCCAAAATGAGGATGGACAGACCACCTGGAGATTACTGAAAAGATGTTAGGGGGCTGGAACTATCTGTGGTTGGACAGTTATGGTTGTTATTTGCAAGTAGTATGTAAGTACTCTTTCAGTTTAAAAATGCTGATCTGTATCATTCTATTATTTAGTTCTTGTGGAATAAAGTTAGCTTCTAGATCTCTAAGGAGACTGATAATACTTCAAGTTGTTTTTTTCTTTTTACATAAAAACTAGACTTCTCAAAAATTGTTTAGAATTTTTTGGTGAGAAAGATTATTGTTTTGCCGCTTAACAAGAATTCATTTCTGCATTCTTTTTAGTTCATATTTTAATTTAGACATTTGAATTTACCTGTTACTATTTCTGGTTACCTTAGTAAAATGTAAATCATATTGTTCAATTTAGCTTTGTTTCTTTTTTTGGAAAAATATTTGATTATATGCACAAGTCACTCTACTGGAAAATATTTAGTATGTAAAGATGGAGTTAGTCCCTGCATCCCTGCATCTCTGAAACCTGGCTCAAGGGAATAAGCCTGTGGTCCAGAGCAGGTGGTGGCCAAGTTCAAGAGGTTACACTGTCCCTGTTTCCAGTATCTACCTGCAGTGATGGCGAACCTATGACACACATGTCAGAGGTGACACGCAAACTCATTTTTTGGTTGATTTTTCTTTGTTAAATGGCATTTAAATATCTAAAATAAATATCAAAAATATAAGTCTTTGTTTTACTATGGTTGCAAATATGAAAAAAATTCTGTATGTGACACGGCACCAGAGTTAAGTTAGGGTTTTTCAAAATGCTGACACGCGAGCTCAAAAGGTTCGCCATCACTGTACTAGAGGAATCCCTGCTCCAACAAATTCAGTTCAAGGCCTAGATGGGGAGCAGGGTCCTCTGGTGACCTTGGAGCAAATCAGAGAAATCCTCATTTCCCTAAGTTGTCCTGCAGGGGAGTTACATGTAGGTGGGGCCAGAGGAGCAGAGAACCCAACTCTTCTAGGGGTAACACCTCGGACACTAGTTCCTGGGACTTGTGAGAGGAAACAGCTCCCATTGCCCAAGGACTGGCTCTCAAGAGGGGCTGAGAAAAGCCCTTAGGCTCCACTAGCCCTGGAAATTTTCAGGAGCAGCCATGACCCAGGGACCAGGAGGGCCTTTAGGGAGTAAAATGAGAGGTTTTCCAGGTGTAGAAGGGACTGGTGGTGCCAAGGAATCCTGAGGCTCCTCAGGAGACTGCACTCATTGCTAAAGGTTAAATACAAAGAGAGAATCTTAAAAGCAGCAAGGGAAAAGCAATTAGTTACCTGTCAGGGAGTGCCCATAGGGCTGTCAGCTGATTTCTCAACAGAAAACTTGCAGGACAAAAAAATATTGCAGGCCTGAAGGGAGTGGCAAGAAATATTCAAAATTATGAAACACAAGGACCTACTAAAGATTAATCTACCCAGCAAATCTATCATTTAGAATTGAAGGTCAGATAAACAGCTTCACAGACAAGAAAAAGCTAAAGGAGTTCATTGCCATCAAATCAGTATTACGCAGTATGTTTAAGGGTCTTCAAAGAGGAAGAGGAAGAATAAGAAGAAAAAGGATTAAAAATATGAACAATAGATTCAAGGAACAGCAGCGTCCTGATCACCACACCCTCTGTCTGAGGAACAGCAGCATGTGAAGCCTCCCAGAAAGAGAGAGGCAAGAAAAGTTATAATTCAATATGCAGATTAGTTAGCAAAAGTCTGCCCGGCCAATGTGGCCCAGTGGTTGAGCGTGGACCTATGAACCAGGAGGTCAGAGTAGGAATCTGGTCAGGGCACATGCCTGGGTTATGGGCTGCATCCCCAGGTTATGGGCTCCATCCCCAGTAGGGGCATGCAGGAGGCAGCCAATCAATGATTCTCTCTCATCATTAATGCTTCTATCTCCCTCTCCCTTCCTCTCTGAAATCAATAAAAATAAAAGTAATTATAATACTAAAGTCCAAACAACATGCTATGTGAAGGCAATAAGGGGAATAAGGAGCTTGGTCTGGGCAGAGCTGAGAACGACCGCAGGGAAGGGGTGATTTTGAACCTAGCACACCAGCATTCCAGTCAGAGGAGCCAGAGACAGGTCTCCAAAGCAAATATGAAATCGTGAATGTGAGTGCTCTCAGATAGACCTTTAAAAGGAAACCAGAGGTGCGGGTCCTGTACCTGTGTTTGCTGGGAAGATGAAAGGGATTTCCTCTTGGGGCCCTTCCCCCGAGAAGGAGTGGGTGTCTGTCTGCCTTGGCCCCGCTCCTGCCTCCCTCCAACCCTGCCCACCAGCCTCTGGTTCCCCCTTCTCCTGTGACCATGGCCAGCCAGTCAGGGAGTGGGTTTCTCAGCCTTCCGCAGGGCTGGCCTCCCCACCACCCTCCCTACACTCTGCTCTGCCAGGAAAGAGGTTGTTTCTTTGTCCTCTTCATGGCCACATTGTAAGCCCGTGCTGAGGGCAGCAGCTCCATCGATGTTATTGATGCTGCCAGGAGCGGGGAAGGGGCTGGCTGTCCGTCAGACACGTGTGCTGGAGAAATCACTCCTGTGGTACTGGCTGCTGTCCTCCCTGAGTTGCACCTCCCACCTTCAAGGTCTTCATCACCTCAGGTTGCAGAAGCCCCAGGGGAGGCACTGAGAGGCCCTGGTTGGGGGATGTGGAAAGTGGAAGGGGCCCAGTCCCAGGGAGACAGGTCCCAGGCAGCTCCTGAAGAATACTCAGCACTGAGAAAGAAAGCCCGTCTCCTATACGTTCCTCCTGTGTGGCTGACTCTTGGAATTTTTGTAAAGAATAGAATAACTACATGTATGCAAAACAGCTCCTGTATTTTCTAATTAAACTTACTTTGTCAACAGATTTTTAGGAAGAGCTCAGGCAGTCTGATGCTCCCCAGTCCCTCCCCTTCCCTACCACCCCCATCCCAAATTAATATTTCAGCAGGTGCCCTACTCTCAGTAGATACGCCAGGATCGATTGTTTGCTACAGTCCCTGTTCATATCCACCTTAGATGGTAATAGCTTCAAGTTGATTGGATCTTAAGACTGTAAGAAGTCCCTGGTGTCATGACTTTGCTGGCATTCTTAGGCCAGCCATTGTCTCTCCAAACACTCGCTTATTAAAGCACAGTCTCCCCCGCCCCCCCCCCCCCCACACACATAGACACACACACTGCCACCCCACACCAAGGCAATGTGAGAGAGCCGCACCGGGCACCCACTCGGGGAGGCTCACTGATGGTGAAGTGGGAGGATGCCTATGACCTTGGGAGTGTGGATATGTCTCCTTGTAGAGCCAATGGAGGCTCCAGGTTTCCCCCCTCTCTCCCTTCTTTTTTCTCTTATATGCCCGTTGACAGTGTCATCTCTCAACTTAATAAACTTGTCAGAGGGAGCTCTGGGGAAGCATGACACACGGAGGTTGGAGTGATTGCTGAGTATGCAGGGAGAAGGGGCTGGGAGTTGTGAGAGGGCCTGGGACATTAGCCTGGGGGCGGGCAGCTGTTCTGGGGTGTTCCTGGCTCACTGGCAATAGCACCACCCCCTTCAGGCACCTTGGCAGACCAGGACCTGGGAGGAGGGAAGGAGAGCTTCAGGGACCAAAATGGGGTGGGAACTAGGGGAGACGTGGATGGACAGTGCCAGCAAGGAGTGTGCGAGGCTGTGTGTGTGCACCTAGGTATGACACTGTGTGTAATGTGTGTGAGCAGGCATGAGACAGCCATGTGAGGCTGTGTGGGGATTGCTGGGTGTGAAGGTGGGATGGAGGGTGGAAAGCAAAGAGCACTAGAGCCTTCTTGGAAAAGCAAAATGGAAACTATGACTTGGGGGTGCTGTTGTTGCTGAACTCTTCTACCAGTTGCACCCTGAAAGATCTTCTCAGCTATCTACCTGGAATGTGTACTTATCCATAATCATGAAAATTTACACTAAATGTTCCTGTGAACATAGAGGGTAAGGAAGCCAGCAGTCACTGCAGTTCTGAGTCTGACACAATGCTTTATGTCACTGGCATTCTATTGATACTAATCAAACAAATGTTGAGTCAATGAAAAAAACACCAAACAGAACTTTTGCCTGACCTCATGTGCTGGGGGACAGGGAACCCAGGTTAAATGAGTGCGGATGCAAAAGGGCTCACATACTAAGCCTGACACGCTCAGGGGAAGCCAGCATGGCGGGTCCTACACACTCAGAGGCTGAAAGTGGCCACATTGGACGGCCTGAACATAGACATTTCTAAAAGCGGCCATGGCAGTCCGCCTGTCGTTTTCCTGACAAAGGTCCATCTTTACCTTAAGTGAGCCTGTCTATTGTCTTTTTACATCTCAGATAACATCCCTTTGAAAGGTCAAGGGAAATCTTTCCAGACCCCTCAGGGCACACTCTCTGCACCAGAGCACAGGCCACAGCACCCCTCATTGTTATCTGTAGCCCATACCCTCTGCTGTAAATGTTAATTATTAACTATCCCGTACCCCCCAGTGTAAAAGAAGCCGTGTCTCCCATTTTACTTTTTATCCAACCCCAGCGATTGCCCACTTTGCTTTCTCTGACAGACTAGGTCTACC